>NC_089537.1:18785944-19066608 GCF_963924715.1 Thunnus thynnus
CACATAAAGAGGACACTTCAATATTGGATCATCAATGTTAGTAATTTTCCTAATTTCCTAATAGTCCCTAATTTTGCCTTTGTTTATACAGTTGCATCTCAGCTGCCAAACTGCCTCGATTCAGGCTTTGTCCTTAGATCTTTTTAATGCGGTCATTACCAGCAGTGATTTTGGTTATTGCATCTCTAGTTTTACCCGAGTGCATTGAATTCTGGGTTTTATGCATTTTGCTGTATTTCATTACAATCTGATTTCACAGGATGCACACGCAAACACTTTTCAAACAAGATTAATTATCAGCACAATATGCAGAAAATAACTGTACACCGAACATCTGCCATTGGCCAATTTGCACAGGATAAGGAGTGTGTGTCATCAGTTTCAACAATTAGCAAAATTTTACAAAATCCCGACAACAAAAATATGCACATTAAATACGTAACTTTCACCAATTAGTATTTAAACAATCAAAGTACTGCATGGCTTTAACAGCACAGAAACGGTGAAGCTTTGGGCCTCGACATCAGTCACAGAAACATGAAAAATTTAGAGGTAAAAAAGGAAGCTGACATGGCAAATGTGGTTTAATTTATAGGCCAGTATTGACTATGTTATATTACCACTCCACCCACTATATAACTAATCCTGTCCAAATACGGCTAAAGACAACAAAATCCACCTAAAGCTACAAAGGTCTCACACAAGGGGCTAATTTGAGCCTCAGCAGTAGGAGCAGGGCCTTTCACAACGATGTGCAGGGTTATTTAATATATTTAATGTTTCCAGAACTGTTCTGGGAAAGGCAATGTGGAATTTACTCATTACTCAGTTCTTATTTTTGCTCATAAGAACCTCACATAATCAGCGTTTAGCAGGTTTTGTCACAAAAAGGTGCCCTTTTTATGTGTCGCATTAGCTGCTAAATTACTGTGTTTTAAGCAAATCCAAATTTACAGTGAAAGGGGTGTCAGAGCAAATCTGTGTGTGGGAACCTTTGATGAATGACTCATGAGACCCAGTGGCAGCAAAAATTGGCAGTGCAGTTGGGATACCTGGTTGTATGAGCTATAGCCTAATGCTTATGTTTTACATTTAAGCAGTCAACCAGGAGTTTGTTCCATCATTCTGAATTTGCAGAGAAAACGTGGATAGTGCAGTTCTGGTGCTCAACTGAAACCTGGAAGAACAATCCTGTAATGTGATGTACATACATTTGTGGTCCCCAGAGGATATATCCTACTGACTTTAGTGATCCCCTCACGTTTCCTCTTGCACTACTATGAGGTTGACATTCACAGTTTCAACAACTACTTGATACATTGCCATGAATGTTTGTACAGATATTCATGTCCTTCTCAAGATGAAATGTAACAATACTGGTGATCCCTTCACTTCACATCTAGCACCATCCTCAGATCAAAATGATCACTTGTCCAATACTTTGGTTTAATACCTGTAACACTAATGGCATTCACATCAACATCACCTGTACTTGTGAACTAGTGCGAATTAGGAAATATTTAGGGCTGCAGCTACAATTGTTTTAATTATCAATGAAACTGTCCATTATTTTATTGATTAATCGATTACCTGTTTGGTCCATAAAATGTCAGAAAATGTAAATCACTGTTCCCAAAAGCCCAAGATGACATCCTCAAATGTCTTATTTTGTCTTGACCAACAGTCCACAACCAAAAGATATTCAGTTTACTATCATAAAAGATAGAAGAAAATATTCACTTTTGAGAAGCTGGAATCAGAGTATTTTGACTTTATTTCTTAAAAAATGACTCAAAGCAATTAATCGATTATCAAAATAGTTGGCGATTAATTTAATAGTTGGAAAATAATCAATTAATTGACTAATTTTTGCAACTATAAGCATGCTAGCACGCAAGATGGTGACCCTGCAAAATAATACCTTCTACACATCAGCATATCAATTACTCTTCTAATTGTGAACATGTTAGCATGCTAGCATTAGCATTTAGCTCAAAGCACCCCTGTGCCAAAGTACAGCCTCACAGAGTTGCTGTCTGTTCTGTCGACTCATAGCCTTGTTTTTATTTTATGTCCCAAAAGCGACAGTGTGAAATGGGAAAACCAGCACACAGACAGTGAACCAAGGCCAGTGGCATGTTGTCTGCCTCTCTTTCCTTCCCTCTGTCTTCACACACATACTGTACACAGACACACACATACACACACAGTCAGTTTCCCATCACCCCTGGAAAACCATCAAATAGCAACCACAGTGGTTATTAACCTCTGCCACAAACCATAGACCAACAAGTTGGCAGCCGGTCTAAAGAGCCCTCGTGTCTTTGATGAGGTTTTTAAGGTCCCTGTTTTCCTCCACTGAGGAAAACACTGAATCTTAGGATTTCACTGTGAAACAGTCTGTAGTAAATATGTCTTAAGTTGTCTTTCTGTATATTTGTGTTCCCATTTGCATCTACAGTTATCCTGTGAATTTTATATACTGTAACTCCCTCTATCAAAAGTCATTAGTCAGAGATAAAACAAACACTGCAGACAAAGGAAATTAATCAAAAACTATTAATGTTATTGCTATTTTCTTTACCAAATAGCCACTGGAGAAATTGTATTTTCTAGCATGGGGCACTTGATAATATAAGGCTTTCTTTATTTTGGTGGTTGAAAGTCATAGTTTGAATAAGTTCTGTAAGGGCATTGCATTATTCATGGGTTCCTTTTGTTACATTTCATGACAGTAAATAAGCTGCTCTGACTCTGTACTGTATCACTTTGATAATGTCCAAAAAAAAAAAAAAAACATGTCAAATGGCCTATTTTTCATTGTATGTTTATAATTAAAAAGACAACAGATTAATTCCTAATACCTCAGGCTAACCTCAAATCAATTTACTGCTTTCATTCTACTCAAAACCAGGAAGGCAGTGAAGCATATGACTTGTGTCTGGAGGACAGTTCACCAAATGGTTGTATTTGTTGGACTTGATGATCAAGGTGGCTTGTGTTTGCTACCATATGGTTTTATTTTTCAGCTGAGCCAAAGGCCTGAAGGCGGAACCAGTTTCTCTGTTGTAATTATTATTTTTAAATTCTGCCCTTAGTTACGAATTTAGAACAGAGATTCAAGATTCAAGAGATTCAATACTTTATTGCCATAGAACTTGTTGTTATGAATTTGCCTCAGTGTGCTCATGACAGAACAAAGAATCACAGCATAACAGTCAAGATACAGAAAAAAAAAAGAAAAAAAACACATAACACATAACCCCCACCCCTTAAAACATTACATACATCCATGGATGTAAGATAACAGTCCAAGAGGAAAGTCTAGTGCAAAATAAGAACAAATTGTCAGGTGCTTTAAAATACAATAGTAGTTAGTGCTTTGCTTTTGTAAAGTGATGATGCAGAATTGAGGAGCCATTTAGTAACTGGATGGTTCTGCAAAGTGCTGTCTTCTTCCTGAGGGGAGAGTTATTAAAGGCCCCATGAAATGAAAAATACATTTTCCCAGTTTTAATCCTGTGTCCCTGTGTTAATTGTTCATTATCTCTTGTTAGATGCCAATCATGTGTCAAAAAATTAGTATCAGAGTATTTTTACATCAAAATGTCTGTCTATTCTCTTCCTGTAAAAAGGTTTTGAATGTTTGATGTCTCATCCTGCATTCAGGGGCGTTTACAAAAGTTCATCCAATCAAAAGTGACTTTGGGCCAGTATCTACCTACACTAGTCATATAAAACCACATTTCACTGTTTGTGGGTCGTAGTAGCTAACAGAGCAATATAGAGAGAGACAGGAAGAGATGTGTGTTTGGATGTCACTGGAAAAAAGTTTGTTTTAATTTCCAGAACGATGTGGCTGAGGTCTAATTCATTCATCTCTCCTTCGTCGTCCTCCTGATCTAACAACAGGTGAGGGAGTATGAGTATATATGTGGAGCCAACAGTCCTCTGCGCTCTGTTTCTCTCTGCAGCTCCATATTAACTCCGCTTAACTCTGTAAGCCCCGCCTACTTTTATCAGTCCAATCAAATGCCAAGGACTCTTGTAACTGTACACAGCTCAAATATTTAATTTCACTGGGAAATACGTCACAGCACAGAAGCTAAAGATGCTCTAACTTCCGTTTCATGGGGCCTTTGAGAGGGGGTTGGCAGGGTGCGTGGAGTTCTGTAGTATTTTTAGACCTTTGCGCTGAATGCAGGTCTCATAGATGTCAGAGATGAGGTTGAGTTTGCAGCTGATGATTTTTGAGGAGGAGCAGACAGTTCTGTCCAGCTGCTTCCTCTGCTGAGCTGTGGATTTGCCAAACCACACAGCTATAGAAAGGTGAGAACACTTTCTGTCCCAGCTCTGTTGAACTGCAGCATCCCCTCTCTGGACACCCCAAACTTTTGGAGCTAGTGCAGGAAAAAGAGTCTTTGGTGGGCTTTTTTGATGGTGCAGATTGAGTTGTCATCCCATTTCAGAGAGGAGGAGATTGTTCCGAGAAACTTAAGGCTGTCCATTCTTTCCACTTCCAGGCCATTGATGGTCAGACGGGAGAGCCTTCCCATCTCTCCGAAAAGTCAGCCACTAGCTCTTAAGTTTTGGAGAGACAGCACCAGTCAACCACAGACAAGACCTCATTTCTGTAGGCTGATTCACTGTTGCATGAGATCAGCCCTACCACTGTTGTGTCGTCAGCAAATTTAAACATTTTAACAGAGTCATTTATGTACAATGAATACAGGAGAGGTGATAGTTAATTTTGACTACTTGTGTTCTATGCTGTAGAAAGTCAAAAATGCAATGACATAAACAATGATTGACTCCTGGTTGCCAAAACTTATCAAAAAGTTTTGGTAAGATTGTATTAAAAGCATAAGCGGATAAGTAGCAGGAGCCTCTAAGTGCTACAGGATGGATGGAAGGGACGCAGCGTCCTCTACAGACCTATTTGCACTGTATGCAAACTGGTAGGGGTCTAAGCTGACTGCATTGGATAAGTGTTTACATACTAGGTGTTCAAAGATTTTCATTATTACAGATGTTAATGCGACAGGTCTGTAATCATGCAGGCAACTGAAGTTGGATTTCTTAGGCACAGGGATTATCACAGCGGACTTAAAACATGCAGGAACTTTGCATTCCTTGAGATACCTGTTAAAAATATCAGCGAAGACTGTAGCAAGTTCAACTGCACAACATTTTAGGGTAGCTGAGGATACAAGATCAGGGCCTGCTGCTTTCCTGCTGTTCTGTCTTCGCAGCAGGTTCCTCGCCTCATACTCCTCTATCACAAAGGGAGGAATTAGGGAACTCTTGGCTGTCTTATTGGGCTTTGATTGTTGTCAAAGTTACTACAGAATTTATTGAGACTGTCAGGCAGTTTTGGGTCGTCATTGATTACTGAAACAGTGGTTTTATAGTCAGTCATCTGTTTAAGGCCTTGCCATGCACCCCTGCTATCATTGGCCTTGAGTTTGTTTTCTAACTTGCACTTGTAGACAGTTTTAGCTTTTATGACGACTCTCTTAAAATCATATTTGGCATCCTTATGCAGTTCCCTGCCTTCGCTCTTAAAGGCATTGTGCTTATTTTTCCATAATTGTTTTATCTCTCTACTTAACCGTGGCTTATTGTTGCTGTATATAACCACAGACCTAGATGGAACACACACATTTTCAGAGAAGTTATAGTAGGAAGTTACCACATCAGTATATTCATCAAGATCATGACATGGCTCTCTGAAAACAGACCAATCAGTATTGTCTAGACAGTCCCTTAATCTACCCATTGCCTGGGAAGACCATTGTTTTACTACCTTAGTCATTGGTTTAACAGATTTCAGTTTCTGGCCGTGGGACAGGGATGAGAAGGATCAAATTATGGTCTGACTGCCCAAGGTTGGCCCAAGCTACAGCATGAAAGGTGTTAGCAATAGTATAGCACTGATCCAGTACTTTAACATACCTGGTGGGCACATGAATCTGTTATTTAAACCTTGGCAATGTCCTCTTCATGTTAACGTGGTTAAAATCCCAGAGTATCAGCACTGTCGAGTCTAGGTAGGAGTTTTCTATTTCCATGATGTGGGCTGATAGCTGCTGGGCTCCTTCAGTTGCTGCTGGTTGTGGAGGTATTTAAACAGGAACTAATATGATAGAAGTGAAGTCTCTTGGCAGGTAGAATGGTCTGCATTTAATAGAGAGTGTCTCCAATACTGTAGAGCAGGCCTGTGAGATCAGTGTTGTGTCTGTGCACCACCTCAGGTTCACATAGAAACACACACCTCCAGCTTTCGTCTTGTGTGAAGCCTCGGTGAAATCGGCTCGGTGTAGAGAGAAATCCCCCCGGGTGTAGTGCTGAGTCCGAGACGCCTGTGTTCAGCCAGGTTTTGGTGAAATACAGTATGGAGCAGTCTGCAATATCCTGTCCGCTGTAGATAAGGATGGCCAGTTCATCATGCTTATTAACCAGAGAGCGTACATTAGAGAGTAAAATACTCGACAGCAGGGAGCAATATTTCCGTCTTCAAAGCCGAATCAGAGCGCCAGTTCTTTTGTCACACCTCCTTGGCCGTAGCTGGTGTTTGAGGTTAGCATTAGCTCCTCCTACGCTAGCCCTGGTATCTGTGGATCCAACAACAAAGTCACTTGAATAAAAGTTCAGCTCTGGTTGATAGTTAACCATGTTGTCTCGGATGTGTAGCAGGTCCAGTCTTTCATATCTGAGCAAGCCATTGATGTAATCCACATGAAAACACACAAACAACAGAGACAGACATAGGACGGCGCCATCTTTAGTCCTTACCAGATTTAACAGAGCCCAGAAGGTTCACTTGACCCCAAGGGCAAAATCTTCAGTCAGATACTGGGGGGGGGGCCAAGTGGGTATAGGGTTTTAGGATTATCTTGGATTTCCTGACAGCTCTGATGGAGCTCAGGATTCATCCATAAAAGCTGCTTTATTACAAACAATTCCAGTGTATAAACATGGAATCCACATATAACAGCTGACCTCTTTATATACAGTCAATGGTGTAGATGAATAGCAGAGCACAGAACATTAATTACTGTCAGATCCTGACTGATCCGGTGTTAATGAAGTTACTGCTGCTGTGCCACGTGCGTAAATGCGCACATCACTCTCTCAATTTAAAGACACTTATCGTTTCAGCTGTTGTGTGATGCTGCAGGTATTTAATAAAGTCAAAGGAAAGAATGTGACACACAGCAGCTGTGGGAAACAAACAGAACGTCAGAACTGATGTTTCTGCAACATCACAGATACATTCAGTGACACCTGAACAACAATATTGTAAGATTTAGACATTAATCTAACATGTTTCAGTCCTACCTAAGTCACATTAATGGCTGTATTTTGATGGACATTTGAGTAGTATAGATGCAAAATAATAGAGAAGTAAAAGAAGCAAAATACATGAAAGTTGATTTTGGAGAACTCTGCTGACTAAAGCCACACAATTTGAGGCTTTTGTGCTCTCTGCAGTTTTTCATTATGGACCGCCACTCACTGTAAAAATAACTTTACTGATCTTATAATGCATCCATGGCCTGTATGTGTCTTGTTATGTGCTGCACTATATTTCTCCCCCTCCCCCTGTCACTCCACATTAAGTTCCACTCTGTTGCGTTAAAATACCAGTTTTAAGGACCAGAAATATGCGGGGCTCGACTCAAAACACTCAGGGCTGAAGCAATGGCAGCCCTCGGGACTACAGGACGGACCCAAAGTTTTGGCATCGCGCTCACAGCTGTTAAGTACACTGTTGCTGTTGACATGAACACAAATGAGACGCAGGAGGTTTTCTGTGAATGACACAGAAAAGTGTGTTTTGGAGTTGGTTTTACACTGAATGTTGAGGGAACAAGTTAGCTGTCTTTCAGCTTATGGAGGGATTTGATGTTGTGTCAGTTATAAATATTGGGGGGATGATAAATTTCCATGTTTCATATTTTGGAGAGGACGTGACCCCCTGTCCTGCACGGTGATTACATGCCTGCTTTTTTCTACTATCAAGCTGTGTATGTTCAAGTTACTTTTATACTGTGAGCTGTAAATCAGTCATAGGCAGATTTATGGGTTTAGAGACTGCAAAGTCTCTATTAGATCTATTCACCGCAAGGCTCACAAGATAAGATTTACCATCAAAGGTTCAGGGTTTGATCTCCAATGATTAAAAATATCAAAGCTAGCCATAGGCTAGTTCTTCACACCCCCCAAAAAGTTAACACTCTAAAACAATATAAACTTAACTTAAAACTAACTTCACTGCTGCTCTAACAATGTGAGGTAACTGAACTAAACTTACACAGAATGTACAAAAACAACACGTAACTTTGTTAATTTAGACATGTTTGGGGTAGGGACTGAATTGGATACTAAGCAAATCATGTTTAACATTGTTTTCATCACTATCAGAGGAAAAAAAACATGACTTATCCACTATATATTTAAAAAGGCGCAGCAACTCTCCATCATCTTATTCAAACTACAAGGAAAATGTTTCTCTGGAGATATTTAATCCTCTAACCACGCTAATAAACTACGTTTCTAGCCATACTATCCTTGAGCAGAGGCAAGCTAGCTGTTACCCCCTTCTTCCAGTATTCATGCTAAGCTAAGCTAGTTGGCTTCTGGCCATTGCTTCATAGTTAGCATACAAACGTGAATGGTATCAATCTTCTCATCTAACTCTCTGCAAGAATAAGCATACTGTATTTCCCAAAATGTAGAACTATTCCTTTCACAATTTATTGAGAAGATTCTGTAGTAAAATCATCATAAGAATTCAAGGTAGCCGGAAATATTCTGAAATGGCTCTGACTTTGAAAACTAGATATTTTAAGTTGAATCACCTGGAAATTAATAAAATGCACTGTATGTATTTACAGTAAACTCATGATAAAAATGTGTTAATTCCACCAAATTGTATGATGAAATAATAAGATGTTTTACAGTGTAAAACATTTTGCTGCAATAATCAGCTTTTGCCTTTTAATTTAACCTGAACTTCCTGATAAATCTTGATCTGACAGTATTTGTCTTAATCCTTTTGTTGCTATAGTGAAGACTTATCATGACAAGTCAACTTTGATTCACAAGTATATACTGTCACAGTAAATTATAAATCTCTCTTACTTCATTTCTGAGACTAATAATAACATGGGACTGACAATAAATAACAATAGGCTGACATTTCATTCTGTTTTCCATCACCCGGACCTTCAGCGGTACAGAAGCGAGATACACAAAAGCGAAGCATCTACATCAATCTCATACACACCCGCAGATGCTGCTCAACACTCCACCTGCCTCCCCATGTCTGCCAAATTAATCTGTGCGAGGAGATGAGTTTGGGATGAATTCATCTCTACTGGATGTGAGAACAGCTCCCATATGTTGGGCCTGCTGGGAACCTGAGAGCCGTATCCTTATTTCCCCTGAGGCGGCAGTCGGTGTAACCCAGACTGAGGCATGGCGGCACTAAATGGAGTAGAGATAGGGGAGCGTTATCTGCGGAGACTGCTGAGAGCACACACACACACAGCCAAGCAGAGGTTCATATCCTTAATGTGACCTACTTCTCCTTATGTTACCTGGTGTTATGATAACTTCTTATCTTCTGTCTGTGAGACGGTGGGGCATCTGAGGTGAACTATACTGTGGAGATGTTGCCTTGAATTCCAATCAACAAAGATGCGGAACAAAGCAGCACACAATTTTGAAGACTAGAAGTCTCAATGTGAGAAATTTGAAAAATAACAAGCTCTGAAAAGTGGATCACATCTTTTCAACACAAATATAAAGTTTATGATTTTCCATCATGAACTGAACTAGAGGGCCCGAACAAAATACCAAGAACAATTCGACACAGCAACACCAATCTCAAAACATTACAAGCTTCACAATGGTTTTACACTAAATTGCTTTATTTTGTCTGGACATTCACAGTATGTTTACCATGACCACCACCCGTAACTGACAGATGGACTCTTCGTGTGTAACAAACTTTGAATTAGGTTACAGTTAGGCGACTTCGGTTAACAAGGGCAACTAAAACAAATCTAAAACAATTTCATTAAACTTTTTTTCGCGGGTAAATTTGGGCGGCCCTTGTTATGGCAATTGTGTTAGCAAACAGTTGCACATTTACACATGCTGCAGACATGCAACAGCATTAGCATTCCTTCTGGATTGTGTTGGTGGCCACCTGATAAATATAAAGTCCAATACATGCTCTCTACCAACCACTGAGATAAATATCCAACTATTTAGCTGCTAAATGTTTCACTTTCTTCACCTGCTAGTTGTTAACTTTTTCTTTCTGTTGTGTGCTGGGCAGGTAGTTTATCAGAGCTTTTTGCTGAAAACAGCTGCCTGCTGCAGCTGGAAACAATGCTAATGAGAACAGTGAACCATAAAACCAAAATGATAAGCTGAAAGATGCTAAAGTGCTCCATAGAGCTCAGGGGAACTGCTGAGTCAGGCGATAATTATATATTGCTTTGTTCGTACAAGCAATACCTTTTACATTAGACTTAGTTGTTTGATGCATTATTAATATAATATACTGATTAGTACACATTTAAAGTCATTGTTGACAACTTATTGCTTAAAATAATAATCTTATCTTATAGTGAGTGTCAAACAAAACTTTTTATAGCATTAGCATTATAGCAAATACATTAAATTAGTATTAGGAGCTGTGGCTCAACAGGCACAGCAGGTCGCATATTAATGGAAATGTTGGTGGTTTGATCACTGGCTCCTCCTGTACACCTTTTGAAATGTACTTTAACGAGATATTCAACCCCAGTTGCTCCCAGTGGTCAGGCCAGTGTCTTGCATAATAGCTCACTACAATCAGTGTGTAAATGAGAGACCAATTGGAAAGTGCTTTGGATATAAGTTCAGTCCATTTACCATTCAGTAAAAGATGCTATTAATCTCTGCAATCCTTAACAAAGTCAGAAGATATTGGTCCTCCACCAAGGCCCTCATTTTCTATATCTACATGTTTCACAGTGCATTATCACACATATACCACTGTCACTTAACAAAGAAAAAAAGCTCTTGACAACATCTGTTTTTGAGGTGTCCTAATAGACAATTTCACTGACACCTGACAGCCAATTAGTGACAATTATAGGCCATAGTATAAAGGATTTTACTCATTGTTAACCATAGCCAGTGAGTGTGGTCTGTACTAGATGTGAGTGTCAGAAAGGGATAGACCCTAATGGTAAAAAGTTACTCACAATGTAAAAAGCTGTGGACATGAATAAAACCTGGATTGTCAAAACTGTTAGAAAATCTATTCATCATCTACCTCAAAGACATACGTAATGCTTCCTGTTAGAAAAACCTAATTCTTTAACTTTTCAGACATAAAACATGTATAATCTGCATTTGAAAAGATGGTGTTCATTTTATGAACTTACAGATGATCTGCCTCAAATGTTGACTTGTTGCATTAAATCTTTCTGTGACCTGACCGCTGATGTCATTTGTTACACTGAGAATCTGAGAAATATTATAAATGGCTTTGTCAGTTTAATAAAACAGAAACAGAGTTTTAGCCATTGAAATGTTATGCCCCAGCAAACAAAGGAAACAAAGCCATACTGGCCCTCATATATTATGCTAAACATAGGCATGTCTGGATATGCTCAACTTCTTTTGTTATGCTACAGCTGTAAAACAGCACAGCACCATATGGAAGATATCACACATCCAAAGCCAGTTTTGAGTTTCTCTGAATTATCTCCAAACCTAATTTCCTTTTGCTCTTTACCCTCATGCAAAAAATCGTACATCAAATTGTGACTTTGATCAAACAATCATCTTTTAATTATTTCACTATGATCTATTAAAATTTCCTGGATCATTTAAATAAATGGAGCACTGACCCTTATCACAAGGACACACATGTTCATACTGTCTATGACTTTTGCTGTAGACATTCATAACTCATACTTGTCAAACTGTGATGGGGAAAAACATTACATTGAGATATACGTCTGAGCACAGACTAAACACAAGCTAATGATTTATCATGTAAATGTTATGGCACAGCTGGAGCAAAGCTAATTCCTATAAGAATAACTGGGAAGTTGTGGCCTAACTCTGCGTAAATCAACAATGGAAACTTACCCTGCTTACCCTGCATAGTGTAACTCCAGATGAAAATCAGATATAACTGAGATTTCTGATATCCATCTAATAGACAGGAAATTAGATGTATGAGTTTTGTGCCAAGTAAAGCAAAAGCCAAAAAACAAATGGGTCAAACTGGCCTATTTGTTTTGTCTTCTCTGTTAAAGTCATTCAAGCTCTATTTGGATGCCTGCAGTCTGTAGGACAGAAAATGAAAACACGAGCACAGAGACGCAGATATGGACAGACATTGGGTATAGACGCAAACATGCTCACACACCAACATAGAGGCTGGAGTATGATGAATGATGTTTGGGCTCGAGAGGTTGCACTTCATTAGGGAGGAGGACAAACTTTGTGCCAAGCTCGGTGCTCTGTTTATCCTTTCTGGTCTCCGACGAGCCAGCGGAGACAGTGGGAAACAATGCTCAGTGTCAAGGGGGGGCATAACACATCCGTGACTGGGCCAGACGCTCTCAGACTCTCTTGTATGTCGTCCACACGGGTCCCTGAAAGTTAGCCAGTCAGCACTGTGATGATGGATTACCTATAAGGACTCGGAGTCAAGCCGGGTCTCATGTTTCCTCCTATGTCCTATGTTTATTATTGCACACTATGTGGAGTCATCTGTCAGCAGACCCGCCTCTGGCCGTGTTACAGATACAGTGCGCCAGCACCGACAATGTTTGACTAATCAGCTGCATCGGGTATTATGGTTATTATTAACTTTTAGTGCATAGTACCAGTAAAAAGTTTGGACACACTTAAAGTGTGTCCAAACTTTTGATTATATCTATATCTATGTTTTGACTATATTTCAACTGTGTGTGGAGCTAGCATAGCTGCAGCTTACATAGCTCTCTGCCACAAGCTGGCATGCCACCAAGATAAATATAAATACTTACTCATGCCATTTAAGTAAGTAACTTTATTTATATAGCACCTTCCGAGAGCAGAGACATCACAAAGTACTTCACAGAGGAAATAAAGCATAAAGCATACACAAGTACAGACATAAAACACCATCAAGAACAGAAATAAATAGAAAATAGAAAAATTAGACAAAGGCAATTCTAAACAAATGGGTCTTGAGCTGCTTTTTAAAGGTGTCCACAGTGTCCACAGATCTTAAGTCCAAAGGGAGAGAGTTCCAAAGTTTAGGAGCCACAAACTCAAAAGCACAGTCTCCTTTAGTTTTAAGCCTAGATCAAGGAACAACCAGCAAACCCTGATCAGAGGACCTTAGCAACATGCTGGTGACATAGGGCTGCAGTAGATCTCTAATGTAGACAGGTGCCTGACCATGCAGAGCGCTATAGGTGATCACAAGAACTTTGAATTGGATTCTGTGTTTGATGGAGAGCCAGTGAAGAGCAATCAGAATTGATGTCACATGTGACCTTTTGGAAGACCTGGTCAAGAGTTTAGCAGCAGCATTTTGGACCACTTGTATAAACGATCCAGGGATGTTTTGCTGAGGCAGGTGAAAAGGGAGTTACAGAAGTCAAGACAGGACGATATAAAAGCATGAATTAACATTTCCATCTCTACTTGAGATGCAATGGGCCTGAGCTTTGCAATGTTTCTCAGCTGGAAAAAACAAGAGCGAATCAGACACTTGACATGTTGGTCCAGAGTCAGAGCCTGGTCCATAGTGACACCTAGATTTCTTATGGAGTATTTAACCGACGAGGTAAGAGACCCAGGGCCATACCTTATCTCAAGAATAGGAGGAACAGAAATAAGGTCTTCTGTTTTGTCTGCATTTAGCTGTAAGAAATTATCTGCCATCTAGTTTTTTTTAGCGTTAAAACCGACAATTGAACTATGTTTTGAGGTTTGAATGAAACGTATAATTGAATATCATTTGCGTAGCAGTGATAGGAGATACCTTCAAAGTGCCTTATTATCTGTCCAAGGGGAAGCATATACAAGGCAAACAGAATAGGACCAAGGACTGAACCTTGGGGCACACCACAATACAGAGTTTCAGATGAGGGGGCAAACTTGCCAACAGAAACTGCAAAACTCACTGCAGGGCTGACCCACTGCTCAAGTCTCAACCAAAATATAGTGGTCCACAGTATCAAAAGCTGCACTGAGATCCAACAGCACCAACACCAAACATTCTCCTGCATCACCATGCATCAAGATACCACCAAGTCTCTGAGAAGAGCGGTTTCTGTTGAGTGCAACCAGCGGAAGCCAGACTGAAACTTATCAAAGATATTATGCTCATCTATTGCAGTTCTGAGCTGCTTAGCAACCATTTTTTCTAGAATTTTGGCCACAAAAGGCAACTTGATGGGATGAGCCTGTAATTTTGAGGCAGAGAAGTAATTGAATAACAGCTTGTTTGAATTGAGCAGGGACCAGATAACAGAGAGTTGTTGATTATGGAGAGCACACAGGACCAATAGAGCCAATGACATTTTGAGATGTTGGTAAGATGTCAAGGGGGCAAGAGGAAGTTCTCATACGGTTAACCAAGTCAGTAAGATCTTGGAGTGTTATTGGAGTAGTTGTGGTAGATTGTTTGGATTGCATAGTGTGCACAATTAGCATTAGTGGTATGTGTTTGATATATGACAACACTGTATAAACTTGGCTTTATACTGTAGATGTAGATTTATACTGTATACTGTTTTTTATGGATACAGTTAATCAGAAAACAAACACACACACACAAAAACATTTCCTTTATGAGAGAAGTGTAACAGACCTTTGTCTCCTTGTCTTATGCTTGGTTAGCAACCTGGTACTTTGGCAGCACATTATACCTCTGCTCCTCCCACAGCGGCCACAAACACAAATCAGGTGTTGAGTGAAACTGATTTTCTGAGCCAGGATTGCTTCGGAGCACAGTGTCATTCAGAGAACAACAATGGCATGCAAAGTGGAACTGCTTGTTCCCCTGACAGTGTGTTGAAAAGTGAAACATTTGCCCCATTGTTTGGTTTTCTTCACACACAGGAAAGATGAAATGTAACAGGGAAATATAGACAACAGAGTCTCTCTTGTCGCTGTAGTGTCATTTGGTATCAAGCATGACAGACCAGGTGTTTGTGTCATCAACTGAGTGTGTCAGAAAATCAGGTGAATATCAGTAAAAATCTCTCAACTGAAATCAAGAAATTCTTCATCCAACACTAAGGGTTGTGATAAATGTGTGTTTTCCAGTGCAATTTGTGTATGGCTGTGTGTATATTTGGATGTGTGCTAGTGCTGCAGGTAATCATACACCTGGGCATGTGTAAGCTGCGTTTGTATGCACTTTTCATTTTAAACGATGACTGAAGACATATTGGCCTTGGAGGCAGAGCAGCGATCACGCCCCAGCAGCTTGTCCGGATGGGAGGTCATAGGAAGCGTGTGTTATATTTAAGGACCTGTCAGCTGGTTTCCTGGTGACACCTCCTGCGGCAATGGTGTCACCGCATCTAATGAGTCCTCTGGCCTCCTGGGACGTTTTCACAGGGTTTAGTCCAAATAGCGGAAATGACTTGGCTGTGACCCTCCTCCCCTTTACCTTGCTAGGGCAAACAGGAGGCTGCACAGACTCAGCAAACCTTTCAAACACTGAAGACAGAAAATGTGTATTTCCTCACATTGGAATAATAGTTTCTGAAACAGTTTTGTGACTTTGTGAATGTAGTGAAATAGTTTTGCAGTTGAACAGCCTGATGTCAGGTGATTTAATGTGCCTTTTTAAACCTTGTTAGGACTGCACTCTTAAAACTGCCCTACTGGGTAGGACCCACTTTTATCAATAATAAGCCTGCCTTTTTTGGTGGCGGATTCATATTACAATCTTCATCATCTCAGTTGATGACCAAATTAAAGTTACTATCATCATACTAAAGCATCTGAAATGCCATAATCAACAATTTTATATTAATAATGAATCACATGTCTACTTGTACGTGAAGGATGTCGCACGTGGTGATGAACCCACATAGAATTATGTCTCTTCACTCTGTAGTTCCCCTCAGCTACACAGGTTGTTGTAGCATTTTTCAGCTCATTGTTTGGGTTTTATTGCTTTTGTTCACTGTCACAGGTTCTCATGGCATTGTTTTGGCCTGCACCAGGCAGCTCAATGAGAAAGTCTAAAGTCCCACTGTATGATACCTTCCGGACACCAAACGAAAAACAGACAAAGTTACCATCTAGCTGATGAACATAGTGGAGAATTAGCAGCTAAAGAGACAGATATTTCCCTCAGAAGTTGGCAGAGACCAAAAACAGAGCTGAAAGGATAGTTAATATTGGAATTCATCAGGTGAAAACATGATTCCAAATGAATGCTAATGTTGCTCCGTATCTGCTAGATGTTTAAATTGGCAGCTGTTTGCTGACAAGTTCATCATTTCAAGTTGAAATGTTGATAGTATGTCAGTTTTATGTTCATAGCTTGTTTACCCCAGTTGATCAAAAAATCAGTTTTTGCAGGTTTTAAGATAATGGTGCATGTTCTGCTCAAGATTCCTACTCAGCAACAGTTTTTGACTTCGCAGCTATCAAAGATAAATTGGTTTCAAAAGACAGGCTGTGAACCAGGAAAATATTTGAACATCAGTTGGTGTTGCTGGCACTGAGCAGGGTGGATGGAAGAATCCCTGTAATACTGAATTTCCACCTTGAAGTCAGTATGTTGCAACAGTCACCAGGATGTTGCAACATACTGACGGCATCCTGTGATGCATTTGCATACTTTTGGTCCACCTGTTAGCTTTTATGACTCTTGCTTTTCTCCGACCTCTTTCAACAACGTGGTGTTTTCTCCGGCTTGGTGGTTTTTGCTGTTGCAGTTTTTCCATAAACATTACACAGTGCAATGCCAGGATGGTTGATGCTGGAACCAGTGGGTCTGGCATAACAATCACTGTCTGTACAAAGTCACTTAAATCACATGTCCTATCCTTACAATGTTTAGTTGAACAGTAATCAAACCTCTCAATGTTGACTAATTGCTCTGTAATTGTGCTGCATTTAACTACTACTCATTTAAATGAGGACGTGTACCTACTGAAATGCTATGTCACCACTAAAGAAAGGTTACATTTGTTGATTGTTTACAGGAAAAAGAAAAAGGCACCAATAAAAAAAGAGAGCCAGACGTGGAAAAAAGCTGTTTGTGCAGTTCTCTTTAGGTAATGTTTTTTCCTTTCAATTGATATTTTTATGCACCAATGTCACCAGGACGAATTCTCTCACAATTATAGCTGAAAGAAGAGATTCTCATTGAGATTAATTGCTTTTATTTGACAAGTCACAGAAACAGCGGCGACAGCAGAGACGCATATCTCCAAATGCATAACATACGGCAGTGATGGCACAGCCTGCGCTAATGTCGGCCTTTCATCTACCATCTCTGCTGATAGGAATATTTCCCCACCTCGACAGATAAACTTAGACATAAAAGTAATGACTGGAGCAGTAATTACCTGATGCAATCTGAATCCAGAGCTATTTTCATCACACCCTGCATGGTGGATCCACACCAATGCAGCCGTAATGTTGTTTTTCGTTTCAGTCAGACGAGATGTATGGTTTATAAAGGCTCAGATATGATCAAATGAAAAACAACGCAGGTCATTTAGCGCAATGGTCTCAGTTGTTGTTCTCCTTTGAGAATCAATTTACCCAGACCGAGGGGTTGTTTCAGTTCAGGATGGCCAGAACTGTTTTTTTTTAAAATATGAGAAGAAACCAGATGCTTGAAGAGGGTAAATTAAGGTATTTAAAGTCTCAACATGGTCTGCTTTATGTTCTGAAAGCTCTCTGTCTGTACTGATGCTTGAAATATAGAAGTGTCCTTGTGTGACATTCTGTTCTGTCTGTTTTAAAAGGAAAGCGAATAATATCAAATGTCACTTGATTTTTTTCCTTTGTGTCATCTTGTCACACTGAAAAAGCAGTGTCTGTAAAGAGAGCAACTAATGATTGACCAAACAACAGCAGAAGACAGGAAACATTTCAGTTAACATATATTAACGTGAGCTGGTGTTGAAAAATCTGAGATGTGTTCCAACTACAGTTTTAATAGTTCACCCCAATGGTCTGCATCCAGTCACAAAGAGCTAAGTGCAGATGTTTAGTTTCTCTGATGCTCCGGTTCAGAGCAGTGATGCATGGTTTCAGTCTGGATAATATATGGTGAGTGTGTGTGTCAGAAGTGGGATTTGCGAGAATGAAGTCATCCTGTAAACAGCAAATTAAGGTTTGGCAGGGAAAGTTCCAGTGTTCATTTGAATATTGCAACATCTGGCTTCCTCCTCAGTCGAAGTCGGCACATGTGTGCTGGCGTCTGTGTGCGTCCTACAAGATCCACTTCTCTCTCCTTTTCTATTATTCCATTAATATACAGCGCTTCACATGGAGCAGATGACACATTCAAATAGAGTGTGTATGACTTTAAATGTACACTGTGCAGAGTTTGCACGTGGCTGTGTGACCTGGCATCTCCAAAACCTTTTTTTTTTTTCAGTGATCAAACTAGAGTATTATTATGAGTAAAGGAATAGTTTGACATTTTGTTTTGGGGAAACATGCTTATTCACTTATGAGAGTGGTATCAATCTTTTCATCTAACACTCAGCAAGAGAGCGAATGAGAATATTTCCAGTAATGTTGAACTCTGTTAATAATGTTAGAATTGCACAACAATCAGTGATGTGTCTGGTGGAAGATCAGATGGATTTCTGGCATGTTTAGCTTTTAGTCCATCTTGCAGTTTGAGCAGTTCCATGTTTTTATTTCCCACATGGCAGCTGTCAAAATATCTGTCATGATATTTCACATCGACTGAGCCTATGCTGTGATATCACTAAATTTTACTGCAAAACAGACATAGTGTCCACATTCCACATCTTGCTTTCAAGGTAGGACTGTAGAAAAGTAATGCTGTCTTTCTCTATGTCAGCATTCTTGAGGATGTAGCAAACTTGTTCAAAATAGTAGTCAAAATGAGTAAAATTTAGTTACTACTAGTTTACCCAGGTCTTCACACAATCTCTGTATAAGAGAGAACAAAGAACACGTTGCAAGAAGCAGAGTCATTATCTACAACAGGAGAATGTATAAATCAATGTATTACTATTCCTTCAACTATCTCATGGGCACGCAGTTTGGATTAAAATTATAGGAAACAGATAACCAATCATAGAGTGAATTAGAGACAGACAGACACCCAGACTGATTTGGCTGTGGAAACAAATCAAGGGATCGATGTGCATTATGTTTATGAATACAAACCGCTGCACTCTGTCGGGCCAGTCAGGCGGTGTTGGATTGAAAACAGAGAATGCATGCTGTGCACTCATTATCTGCCTTACAAGACACATGCTGACGCACAAATAAAGAGGCACCTGTGCTGCTGCAGACACACACACACACACACACACACACACACACACACAGGCACAAAGTAAACAGACAAATATACAGACCGAGTGGGTGCACTTGAACACGCAATTCAATAGAGAGGGAACTGGAGCATGAGCCTTTTTATTGGGTTCATTAGAATCAACCACAGGGCAGAGTCTCTAAAATAGTCATAAAACAATTAAAAGGTTTTTAATTACTCTATAAGGTGTTTTCAAATGAAAGTTCTGACTTTGTGGATGATTTTTGGGTGATGAACCACATTGTGACTCATCCCAGCCTGTACAAAGTAGTAAAATACTTAATCAAGCCATTATACAGATGTACATGTATTATGGGTCAAAAGAATCTTTGTTACTCAGTGATACAACACAAGTTTTAACAGTTGCAGTTTAGACCAAATGTTGACACCAAGTGGTTTACCAAAATGAAGCCATGTCACATGATTGTATAAGAGGGTGTTTTGGGGTTGATAGGTAGACCTTATTTATGTGCGAGTTTATTGTAGAGTGGTGTTATTTGAAGAAAGCTCAAAGTCACTTCAGTCCTGCTTTTGCTTTTATCAGATCTCCAACTCATCCACACCCATTTACCACATCCACATCCATGCCTTTAACTTATCCTAATGTCAGGGAATAGACACACACACACACACCAAAAAACAAAACCCCCAAGCAATATAAGTTTAGGCAGTCAGTGACGCAAGTGCTGATGTCCCAAAATTACAGCCCAGTTAAGTGACTAACTGTAATTTATAGAAGAGATTCACCCACTTTTAGAGTTGCCAGACTACAGCTCTGGGATTTACCAAAAATAGATATTAAGGCACATTCCCTGTGTGTGGGTCGCTTTGACTAAAACCATATTGGTTTGGCTCCCAATAATATCCCACAAAATACGAATATCAAGCCACTGAAGATGCAACAGCTGCTTGTTAATGAGCATGGGCAGATATATTGTTAAAAGTAGTAAAATACTTAATCAAGCCATTGCACAGATGTACATGTACTATGGGTCAAAAGGATCATTGTTACTCAGTGATACAACACAAGTTTTTACAGTTGCAGTTTAGACCAGACATTGACACAAAGTGGTTTATAAAAATGAAGCCATGTCACGTGATTGCATAAGATGTTTTGTGAATCTTTTGTGGGTGGGTGAATCTCTCCTATAAATTACAGTCATTAGTCTTGATTAGTTGGTCAACAGCAAATGACTCAAATATAATTTTGTTAAAAAGTTATTTTCAAAGTAAGATTTCTAATAGGGAATACAGTAAATGATCAAAAGAATAAATAACAATGTCAGAAAAAACTGAGAGAAAATACTGCAGATTAATACCACCTGCACCACGATAAAAACATTTTAATCGAGGTTCTCAAAATGCTCACAGCCGAGATCTAATTCAGTCTTGAAAGCCATTAAAGTATTCTGCAAATGGTATTCTGCACTCTGCATCATGGGGGCTTTGAGAAAAAACAGCCACCTGTTGAGTGTCTCTCATTTCATCTAGTTTAACCATCAAATTAAACACTTTGTTTAGCTGTACTGGATGAAACTACATGCCACTATACAGGCAGTACGACATGGATGAACACTTTCAAATTATAACAACTAATCTGCTTTTTATCCCTCCTTTTATGCATCTGTAACAGCCACAATCTGAGCACATTTTTTAGAACTCCTTAACCTTTCAGAGAATCATTGTTGTTTGAAATCTAAAAACAGCTGTGGAGGGAACTCCGGTCATGGATGGGACACAGACCACAGACACCATGAAGTCTAACAGCTGGGTTCGGCCTCCCCTGGCAGGCTCATTGGCCAAAGTTCTAAAGGCCAGATGAGAAAATTAACCCTGTTGTACTCACCAAGCCTAATTCTGCATATGGAGATGTGAAGCATTAGTCTCTGACTTCCTGGCCTGAAGGAGGGACAGATGCTTTGCTATACTGTGTGTGAGATTAGATTTTGGGGCCTAAAAATACAAGTTACTGACCAAAAAAGATTTAGAAACTATTTTTTAGAGACTGTTAAGTGAAGTACTCGTCTATCATTTTGCACCTGTGTGTAAAACTACCTCTGTCCGCCTGTCTGTTAGTCTGATATGATTACACATAAGCTGTGCAAGCACAACAACATGTGATCGTGGGGATTGCGTTGGAGTGGTTAGCATCCGTAATGAATTTCCCTCCCTAAGTCAGATTTTAGCCATGGCAACGATGGAGCACAGGGCGCAATGGTGTAATCGTCTTGGGAAAATGGCAGAATCCCAACACACATCTAACACGACACAACCACAAACAGAGGGAGGAGGGTGAGCAGAAAGAAGGCGAGACTCGTGGAGGGAAAGAGAGAGAGAGAGAGAGGTTTGGTAGAAAACAAAGAGAAACCATTGGAGCTGCTGGCAGGGAATTAGTGAGCTCTGCTGACTATCAAAGCAAGTCGGCATTTGTGTCTGCTTTACACCACGCATCATGGTCTCACACACATTCATATAGCAGGTAGGTGTGCTAAAGAGGCATTCAAATGAATCATTCAAACATTTAGCTAAAGTCTTCTGGGATTTCCCTGTCACATCAAATATGATGTTTGATTGAGTCCCTGACAGCTTGTGACTAATAATATCACATAGTTAGTTCTGACAGATGGAGGTTTTTAGGTATCTTGTTAGAACTCTTTTAACTCAAATGCTCCCAGCTGATCCCCTCCTACTGCAAGACAATAAGGCACCAAAACTGCCTGAAACACATGAGATAATTCAACAATATACAGTACTGTATGACTTTAAACATGAAAACATGAGTCTGTTTTTTACTTTTAGCGGTGGAATCCCGGCACAGTTCATCATAAAGTGATTCACCATGAGTAAGCCGCCTTGTCTGCCAAAGAAAAGCTGACACCATCAGTGTTATTTTCCCATAGGTGACCTCAGGTTGACTTTTGACATTTCTGTGTGAAAGGCTGTTATGGGATAAAGCTAAATACAAAAAGAAAGGTAAGGGGAGATCGACCTCTCCTATTGCTGTATTCAACAACTGAAAGATAATACAGTATTGCTAAACTTAACATCTTTTCATTCTTCCTCTACTGGCATCATTGACCCTCAACAGCCTTTCGATTGCACGCCCACACCAAACCTCTCTGTTGAAATCCCTTCAGCTCTATCGTTGTTTGAATCAGCCATTTGAATTTCTATGGAAGCCAACCAGAGTGGACCTTTCCTGTTGACCCCACTTGTGTTTGAGCACTAACACTCAAGAACCATCCTACTTAATGAACAGTCAAAGATGTAAAAGGTTGTGTTTGGTGGACCTCTCTGGTCATTTACTGTAGTCTGTCTCATTCTGGTAGGAAAAAACAGCTTTGTTGCAGATTTTCTCTGTGGATCAGGCTGATAAGGAGAAAAAACAACATGACAAGCATTAGGAGGTGAAAAGCTGAGAGACTGAAGACAGTGGGCTGTCTGTGGGAGTCAGTCATATTGTAGCCAGCCATTGTGAACTGCATCCTTCCACCCTTGAACAAGCAGCCAAGTTGAAACCAACTTCTCCAATAATATCAATTAGTCATTTTCTACTGAGGTTGGACATGATGACATGGAACTGTGGACATGATGTAACCATGACTACAGATGCAAACAAAATGAAGATAAAATGTGCATTAGTGAATTCCTCGTTGGATACAAATGTGCACTAAATGTCCATAAAATCCAGACCAGCAAAGATCTATTCTTCATGTGCTATAAGCTAGCAACACAAGCTGTAATGTGACTGTTTTTGTAATGAAACTGCAAATAGCTGAGACCCAAACAGTTATAAGAATCAACACTTGTCCATCTTTAACACAAGATTTTATACTCGGCTTTGAAACCTGCTAAAAAATCCAATATTAAAAAATGCTGAATGAATTAAAATCCTGTTTAAGACAGGATGCATTGGATTTCTATGCAAATTTTAAAGATTTAAAAAACTGAAGCTGTGA
The DNA here is from genome assembly GCF_963924715.1 of Thunnus thynnus. NCBI lineage: Eukaryota > Metazoa > Chordata > Actinopteri > Scombriformes > Scombridae > Thunnus > Thunnus thynnus. The sequence goes on from NC_089537.1 coordinate 18,809,477, forward strand.
AAGGGTAAGGCTGGTGTTAATGTTCTTATTGTCAACAAATCCCATGACAAGATCAAAACCAATCGTGCTTTAGTCCACCGCTCTTTACATCCTGATTTCCCTACACTGTCTGTGACATTCAGCCCCAAGCTCCTTCAATCCACTAAAGACACAAATCTTTAAAACACGGTCACAAGTTGAAAAAAAAAAGCTCAGGAATTGTACTGAACTGCAGTTCTTAGCAAATGTTACTCAGACAGGGATAAACAGTGTATTTGTTGGGATTACACAGAAAAAAATAAAATGTTGAATCAACTTAAAAAAAATTTAAGTAATCGATCACACGAAATATTTGACACTGACTCAATGAAAATAATTTATTCAGTTTAACCTGAAATGTTTAAAACCATGCAAACTACTTTTGAATGTTGGAGCAAACTGATTATTTTAAGTTGTAATAAATAGTAAATAATAACAGTTGTCATTATTTTAAATGTATAGCAAATCGAAATAACAAAACGCTTTAAATACATTTTGATCAATGACTCCTCAGAACACATTCCTTTAGAACACATTCATGTTTATTGTTCCATAAATTGATAACATTGTACATCTGTTTCAAATTTATAAAGATGAACAGCTGAAAACCAGAGAGACAAAACTATTGATGTCATCAAGAGACAAATCCTGGAGCTGCTCCATAGAACAACTCCTAAGACATCATGCAGTAACCATGGTGATTTTACTGGGATGTGGCCACATTTTCTGATTCAGAGGTGTAAGCCCTACGATCAACTAAACACATGGCCTATTTGCTGCCCTACTGGTTGATGCTTTCACCTTGCTGCTCACACTGCCCCACACCAATCTGTGATGTCTCTTTGGAGGTACTAACAAGGTCTGTCTATGGAAAAAAAAGGTACTCTGACATCACAGATTGAGGTGGGGCAGTGTGTGTAGCAGGGTGAAAATAACCACTAGGGCAGCAAAAAAAAAACATGTGTTCAGTTAATCTTTGAATGCAACTCATTTGGATGTAATGGCTCAAACAAAAATTCTTTGAGCCCACAAATTTAGTGAATAATTCAAATCGTCACTTGATGACATCACAAATTAGTAGTAAAACTTAATTAGGAAAGTTTTCCTGACAGATTACATTTCCTCTTAATACCCTAAAATGAAATTACATGTTACGATAACAAAATTGTACATCTGTTTCACATTTATTAAGATGAACAGTCTCCTTCAGCTGAACACCAGAAACAAGACTATGGATGTCATCGAGTGACCACAAAGTTGGTGACTCAGTGTCACTTGATGAAATCACAAATTAGGAACACTGAAATAGGAGCGTTTCTCTGACCAAACACATTTCCTCTTAACACAAACAGTTATCCAAAGAATTTTCCTCAAGGGTTTTAAGATGACTTGTGTGAATCTCTTCAGTTCTCGAGACAGAAATCTCCTGGCCCTCTCCCTCGGTCTGAAAATCAAACCTTTCTGCCATACAAAATCTGTGCAAACGCTGCAGTGCAAATGCAATCATTCTCTCCGGTTTTTCATCACACTGTGCCTACTTCGGTCTGTGAGGCTGGTAGTCTCTGAACTTGGGCAGACATGTTTGTAAATACTGCAGTGAAAATGCAATCTTTCTTAAGTGCAACCTCCAAACACCAACCTCTTATAAAGGGTCCAAAGTCTTGGTTGTACTATAAAATTGGCACTATAAAATTTAAGCACCAATGGGAAAATAAAATCAAGTGAGTCAGTGTAGTTCAACTCTGTCTACTCTGGGCTGTACAGCTGGCTGCTCAGTCTATTAACTTTTGGCATCATCTTTTGCCCATCAAGCTCCATCAGGATTTTTCCCACAAATTTAAAGGTGAATTGCAGTTCTTTTTGGATATTTTTGGTTGAGTGTGTACATGAGCACGAAGAACATGGCAAAGCTGTTGCAAACCATGGGCAACTTGTTCAGGACCTCTGTTCCTTTGATGACTATCTTAATGTCTTTGGGTGGATGGGAAGGATCCTCTTCCCAGTGATAAAGATCACTGGGATAAAGATCACCATGGTTGCCTGCTCCAGTTCTTCAGCCTCATTTTCCTGCATGACAACTAGAAGAATGCACAGTAGAGTTCAGACCTCCACCAAAGCCTTACAGTCTTCCCACTATGCTGTTACTTGCACACTTAACATTTTACTGGATAGATGACAGAGACAAGAGTTCTCAGTTTAGCATGATGGCAGTGCTAGAGGAAAGGTCAGGGGGTCATCAAAAGAAATAGATTTTTTCCACTAGAGGCCATGAATGTTCACAGCAGATTGTATGGGAATTTGGCTATACTTACAGTTTGTCCTGATGGATAGCTTTCTTTCTCTAGGGGTCATGAATGTACACTACAAATTTTGTGACTATGACAGAGATCAGGAGATACTCTCATTTGAAAATCACAGGTTTGCTGTGATGGTTAAGCTAAAGGAAAGGTCACAATGTCACCTAAATCAATAGGTTTCTTCCTCTTAGGATCATGAATGTGCAGAGCGAATTTCATGGCAATCCAGCCGAGATATCTTGTTCACTAACAAAAAGACAGACGGGGGCAAAAACACAACCTCTTTGATGGAGGAGATTGAACACATATCATATCCTGTATTTACACTGGAAATAGTACAGTGAATAATAAGAGTTCATCCATAATTTATTTTTATGTGTGATCTATCACAATCTGTTCTATTCTACATTACATATAATTCATCAACAGCACATGGAATGGGATATCACTGAACCCTCTGAGACCCACTATCCCTCATGGGAGATGGCTGACATGACAGTCTCAGACCTGCCAACCCTGGACAAATTTTTTGAGCACCACTTCGGTGACCTAGATGTGTCAGATGCGAATCACTGCGGTTCCCACAATAAATTATTTTACATAATTTGCATACATACGCATTACAGTACATCATTTGCAAACATGCAGCAGTCATATGAAATATGTGATATTATATGAATCCATAGATTCCATCCATATCATGCATATCATGCAGAGCTAAGCAAAACTTTGAGGATTAAGAATTGGCGGGACTACTTTTAAAGGGGTCTTAATGATAATGGGTTCAATGAAACCTCAGTGAGTCTGACCTTTACAGCCATGCCCAATTTATGCTAGTCCCATGTAGTTTAGGGTCAAAACCATGCAGTTATTTGCATGCAGTACAAATATGTATCCCTTTCTGAAAAAATTATGTATCGCCTATTTCTGCACACTCTGAACAGTCCTGAGAGTGCATACATTGGGTATGGCTGTAAAGCTGGGACTTGTGGATTCAAAGATCCCAACTGTATTCATGTGCGATAATGTGAGTCCTCACAGTAGCTCTATGTGAGTGACACCATCTTATGAAACTTGACCTTGAAAAGTAAAATAAATATGTAATTCTTGCAGAGATCTCCAGATTTTATATGTTTCGATCGTAATGTTCCAAGCTCTTATACACTCCAAACTTTCAAAATTTGAATAGGCGCAAATCAAACAAATGTTTATCACATATGACTAAGAATAAATGTACACTGCTATGTTGCATCTCATTCTTTTGGTTCCCAGTTGTCAGATAGTGTATAACACGTCTATGTGACTGTTGACTTTGTATCCCCCCCTTAAGACCCCTCTGCCCCCTAACAAAAATGGGCCTGGCTACACAGAAAACACTTGGATCATTAATTGTTGGTTTTGGTCTTGTCATGGGATTTATGGGGTTTATGGGATTTATTTTTCAAGTCTTTTTTTTAACATGTAACAGAAGCAGCAGGTCACTAAAAGATTCATGGCCTGGCCAATGAGGGATTTAGCTGCTGTCTGCCTAACTTCTCTCAATCAATGCTGCAATGTTTCTCAGAAGAAACAATGCTTGAGCTCCCACAGTTTCAGTGAAAGCTACTCTTTATTTTCAGCACGATTCAGCATAATTGGCACTGACATCCACTAATTACCAGTTGCTCACAAAAGCCATATTCAGCTTTAATTAATCTGGCAAACAAATAAATTGCAGAAACTCTTGTTTGCAACACATGTAATTTATTGCCAGAAGTGCAGTCATCCTCTCTGACCTGAGAAAAGTGGGCCAAAGTGATAAAGGGCAAATTGCTGTTCTTCTTTCTTTGTTATGAGGAAAATAGAGCCCCAACAAAAATATGGACGGTAGCCAGATCACTTGCTACCATTGTTCTCTGTAATCACTGCTGTGTTATTCAAAAATTAGATATAAATGACCTGATACTTGTTTAACATTTTAAATGTATTATTATTTTTGTTACAGTATGTGTGTGAGAGTTCAGTTATGTTGCTATTAACTTTTTATATGTGCTGCTCTTTGGTTATATTATATGCAGCTACAGTAAGTTGCCGTTATTGTTGTCATGTTAACGATGACAAATCCCAGCGATGCACAGAACGCCTGTAGCTCCCCTATGGGCCAATCGAACTGTGTCAAGGCAGATATCCTACTCCCACTAAGCCCAAAATGCACAAACATGTCTCATATGACACATCTTTTAATCCTGTCAGCTGATATTGCTAAAGACCGGCATGTCACTCTAGACCCACAGCTGTCAACAGCTAGAAAAACATTTCCAACGTTTCCTGACTTGCTTTCTTTTTACTTCTTAAAACATAAGAAAGCTTAGGAGCTCCACATGGTTTATCCTGTTTGGGGAAAATCCGTCAAGGCTTTTATCCAATCTAAACACCAGGGTCACGCTGTAATTTTTAGGACCAATTTGGTCATCATGTCTGGATTTCAAGATTTGTCAAGCACAGCTGGGGCTGTTTGGATTTCATGACTCAGATCATTGCAGACTCCTGTGACCTGCAGCAGGAACTGACACTGAAAACTGAAGAAGAAAAGAAAGTTGAACTCAAAGTATGGTGTCATGGCAGAGATAGTGTAGGCAATAATGACATTTAAGCGGTCACCTCAAGTACACATAAAATGCTTCTTCCTAAGTATAGATATGTAATTCCAAAGATAGTCAATGCTCTATTTACTCTTTGCACAGATTTGTTGGTTTTCAATTAAAAAATTCCAGAAGTGCTTCATGGGTTTTTAGCTGAATCATATGGCGAGCTGCTTTAATGGCACACGTGAGACAGCAGACAGTGATTCGTTACCCCTTAAATCCAGAAGCTAGGAGATGAAGGATTGCAAATGTTTTACAAGCGAGGGATAATATCAAACAAATTGCATGTTCCATGACTGTAATGGATGACACAGTAGTGGATGGCAGTTTGCTCCACTAGTTTCTGCACCACAGAAATTCTGACGCTTGCATTAAAGGGCAATATTTGGCTCAACAGGAAGTAGTACATTTCACAAGGCTGGGACAGTTTTTAAATCCTGAGATTATCTCTTTCCTCCTCCTACCATCATTTGAAGTTAAATTTCCATGGCTGTCACTGTGAAATTATTCATCTGTTGTTTTTTTTTGTTGTTGATTTGTTTATTGATTACAAAAATAACTCTAGCTTCAAGCTTGCCTCACTTTTGCTGTCCTTACTTAGAGCATAACATTGGCAAATCGATTTAGAACTGTAAACAAACACCTCTGTCATTAGGTGTCCAGTGTATGGTTACGAAAAGGTAATTCACACATTCCAGCCAATCAGAATCATGAATTTTCAGTGGCAATGGTATAAAGCAGATTTGTTGGTTAGATAATTAACCTACACCAAGTAAAGAAAATCAAGAATCTATGACAAAACAAAATGATACAGAACAAAATATAAGCATCACACTGAAGCAAAACATAAAGATAAGATAATCATAATATATATATATTATGATATATACATATATATATATACACACACACATATATATATATACTATATATAATAAATAATATAATTAATAACATTTAACATAACCATATTATATAAAACTGCAGCCATGGTTTTTAGGGTTGGACAGCTTCATCTGAGTGTGAAAGACATGCATTCTTGTGATTGATTAGTAGGACTGGGTGTTACAATCCCTGAGCTTTCTACGCTACAATTGAATTGACTGGGGTTATTCTTGGAGATGACCAGTAGATGATGTTACTACCATTACAACACATCTTCAGCTGTGCACCTCGACGTCACTGGGTGTTTCGGAATTTTATCACGAGACACCCTCAGCTGAGGCAGGCCCAACGCTGGCTGATCAGACCTGGGTGTGTGTCTTGTGGTTAGTGTCTACATGGTCACTTGGCAGCCCAGACTGTATTTCTTCTCTTCAGCCACAGCCAGTGACTGCTCCTTTCGGTGGCATTGGCAATTGCTTTGATTGCCTTCCTATGAGTAATCAAAGCGATTGCCAAAGTGTATATTTTAGTAAATCGCAGAGTGATCCATTTCAATATTAAACCGTTTTTAACATTTCACCTCATTTCAAAATACATGAAGTCTCCTGTCAGGGCAACACCCCATTTTCCATGTATTTCCAAATAACACTATCATGCCTCTCCTGGCCACTTATTAAAATAGAACACCAAGTGTAAAAGTTAGAAAAAAAAGTAAATCTATTGCGAACTACAGCAGCAATGCACCTTTATCAGCCTACAAGGCCTTAGGTGACAGGAACTTGTTTACTGTCCATCAAATCTCCCTCCTGTATTTTCAGGCTCTCAACTGCTCTCTTATATCATTATTGCTGAGTTAGAGGAATATTATGTTCAATTTATTATTACTGCATTGTACTGTATATTTTTCTCTTGCACCATCCATTACTGTGTTGGTAATAAAAGTTTATTACTCTCACTGCAAGCCAGTCTGGATAAAATCATCAGCTAAATGCCCAGAAATGTAAATGTAGAGAGTAACTCAGTGAGGCTCAATTATACAGAGCGTCACTGACAAATACACAATCTCAGTGTTTAAATTCAGGTTAAACAGTCACTTGTTTAGTGCTGCCTGCTCCTCCTAAACCACAGTTTATGGTTTCCCTCTTGCAACCATCTGAATCATTGACACTGTAATGTACTTCCCTGTGACATGCCTCAACACCTCTGTAAGAAATGAAGAAAGCCGTTTGAGCTGTCTGTCGGGGCAACTGCATGACTTAAGTTAAGTGCGGCTACGCTATGACTTTTCAGAAGGTACTTCCCAGCATATCATGCAATTCCCATGACCCATTTTTATTAGCACGTGAGTGAAACATCAAACACTTGCTCTTCAACTTTGGCACTAGAGTGCACAGTTTCCCATACAGGTCTACTTTATAGTAAAGGGCACTGACTGCTGTTAACAGACAGTTTGTATTTCACACATAATTTGCAATTTACTGCTTCCTGTCCACTGAGAAATACAGCTCACCAGTGTTCACACTCAACTTCAAAGGCCAACGGGGTGAATCTGTAATGTGTTAATTATTTGGGATGGGACCCGTTCCCCTCTTGCAGCTTGTTTTTACATTAAAAAACAAAGTATGTTTTTTCATTAATCCTGCAACAGTTTTGAAGTTTGCATGACCTCACACACTGTGCACCTGTCTTTTTATAATGGATTTGGGAACTGGTGTCTCCTCAGTGGAATCCTTTTTTTCCATTGCTGCCACCCATCTGCTCTGTTATGGTTCTGTGTTTCCAGTCCACATCCTGTCTGAACTAATGAGCCTGAGACGCAGACTCCATCATCTGTTCCAATCTGCTTCAGCTGTGCACCAGGAAAAAAAAAAATCTTTGCCACTGTAGACCCAAGAGGAATGACACAACATTAAACTGCAGCTGAATGATGCAGCCACCCTTTCAGCCTGTCAGTTGTGCAAATGTCAAAGTTTCAAGTCCGTTCTGGGACAAATGGAAAACATTTTCTGAGGCCAGACATATTTTTGGTATTTGTTGAATATGTCAGAGTAATTCTGAAAATGCATCATTCCCAAACTTCCATCAAAAGCAAGCCAGTGACAGATGCACTGACAAAACAAATGGAAAATGATCTGTAGGGAAGATGTGACCAGTTCAAGACGAAGAGCATGCTTTGATCAGCAATGAAATTGAACTCAAATTGTGTGTTGATGTGTATTGTGCCTTTTTTAACTTAGTGTGTGTTTCTTGAGATAGCAACATAACAAAAGAGCGGCAAGTAGTTTAGATTAGCTTACACATCTGTTTCCATTGACCACGTACTATCAAGATGCTGCACTCCCAGTGCTACAAAAATCCTCTCAGTGCAAAACACTGACAAATGGCTCTTAGCTGATAACACAAAAGCCAAAAGGAGAGAAATTGAAAGAGTGAAGGAGGTCAAGAAAAAGAGATTATTCCCCTTAATGTTTGCACTGTGTGCTGCTGTAATTACACTGACTCTCAGTGAAGCTTCTACCATCTTGAGCAGTACATCAGTGCTGATGGCTGTTTTTTTTAAAACCTTATCTCTGTGAGGTCCACAGTGCCACAAACAGGAAGCATCAGACTGGCCTGCAGGTTGAATATACATCTATTAGTGTGTTTGGACACACTGGAAAGCACTGTGTGAGGAACCGAGGGAAGTTTCACAGTGAAAGTAGCAGATGTGAGTGAGCGTTCTCAGGTGTAATCTGCTGAAGACATGGTACATTCAGATGAGACCTTGGTCTTTTCTCTGCCTCTTACAGGAGTAAATGAGCCAGATGCTCTTGTCCTCCCTCACAGTCAGTGTATTCAGGCAGGGAGGACAGGTGATAGTGAATGTCTCTGTAGAAAAGTAGAATATTAGCGGGAGGAATTCTTACTATCTTGCTAAGACTTTATTTGCCTCGTCATCAGTCATTTCAAATGTAAATTAACTTATCAAACAGACTTTTCACAATTCACTCAGTTCTTCTGGTACATTTGGCATCATGTTTCACAAAGCAGAACTCTGATTTAATGAAATAATATTATAAAAATTGTGTGGACGTGCTGACAGCGGTTTTCGGGATGTCAAACAGTAACATTACACATCTTACTTTAGTTTATTTAACTTAGTTCGCAGAAGAGCTGTTAAAGTTAAACAGCAGTTATTTCTTTTGGAATCATACAAAGTCATTTACATTTTGATTTGTGTTATCTGTTAAATTGAGCAATATGTAAACAGAGTCTGGAAAGTAGTAAGGCCTGCAGTCACTGAACTCCAACTCCAGCGTAACAGGCCTTCGGAGCAGTGAGCTTTTGTTTTCGGGATAACAGGCTGTCGGACAATGGGCTTTTGGTCCAATGGGACATTTTTCAAACTATTGGGGTTTTGGATTAATGGGCCTTCAGACTAATGAGCAGTTCCCAAACTCACTGAGGTCCACCACCATCGACAATGTTCAACTCTCTTAAACATATCTCAGAGATGATAAGGAATGAGTAGATGGGGGGTTGGAGCAAGGAACCACTTTAAACTTTTTCTTCATTAGCTTCATTTCTTATTTTCAAGTACATCTTGGCTCATTCAGGAGAAAGAGTTGTTTGTCCTGCACAGTCTTAGCCTGAAAGAACAGATGAAAATGTCTTCTGACACACAGAAGCGAAAATCTTGCGACAACCACTTATTTTCATATCCCCCCGATGAAATGGAATCTCAGGATTGTTTTCTGCTCCACTCTCCTACATACAACTTCAAACGAACTTCATACAATATCATTTTAAATGAGCTACTGGGAACAACGCATGGAAAGACGTCACTGGGGAAATTAACTACTTTGTCGTGCACCGGTATAGTGGCAACATAAGAAAATAACTGCCCAACTGGAGCTTAATATGTAAAACACACTCTCAATGCTAAACACATCTGCAATCGTCAGGTTCACAAGAGACATCTTAGAACCAATTTGAATCAGTGTGAACAAGGCAGTGTTGTACCTGCCTATCATAAAACATACATTTTAGAGCATGCACAGGGGGTTATTCCACTGTAATGTGTGTTAGGTTATTTTTGGTTATAAACAAATTTTTTATTGCCGTTTTTCGATTCAGTCGCTGTCTGTAAGCCTAGAACATTATTATTATTATTAGAACAGCAGACATAGCATATTTCTTGAAATAGGATATTTTCACCCATTTGGTAGTTGCAATTTCTGTGTCCTCAAATGTCTTTTTTCATCTCTGTCTTACATTTCTTCTTTGGAAGAAGCTAAGAAACAAGGAAGAGATGTAAGTGAAGGAAAAAACACATCAGGGGTTCTTCAGCAAACTAACCAGTGTGTGTAATGTTATGCATTGGGATAATTGCTTTGTCTTCAGTAAAGATGATTTTTTTGTCTTCTTGACTTCTTGAAAGAGAATACAAAGCTTTTATTTCACACCAATACAGACACAACAGCATGGCAAGCAGAGATGTTTATTAATCAGCTACAAATTGCAGGCGTAAGTGTGATATATGCTCTGGGAAGCAGATACTGGCATCTGTGATTGACACCAGGCTAATGCGGTGAGGCTAACACCAATGTTTTTACTGGTTTGCAGAGATGGCAGAAGCAATCACTGTCTGTGTGCAACACATTTGCATGTATCTGTCACTGTATGCAGGCATGGCGCATACACTGAAGTATGTTTTTTGTCTAGTCATAGAAAAACAAATCCACCGTAGTTCAGCTCGTTGACTGTCTAGTTAGCGAGTAAAGAGGGCTAATAAGGGGCAAATCATCTTCTCTAATAGTGCAGTAATAGGCGGCTATTACCCTGTTTGAGCCCTTCATTGACAGTAATGAGGCCAGTGGAGTTGTAATCAGTCCATAATGTAGTGTGGAGACCTGGCACATGGAGCAACAGTGGAAAAAGATGGAGGAAGAAGAAAAGACAAAGACAGCTGAAAGCTCTCAGACGAGGCCAGATGCCAACAAACGCACAGGCTTTAGGAGGAAATTAATTAATTCCCAGTGGATGTATCACGTAACATCAGTGTACACATACTGCGGATAGCTCAGTGGGAATGCTACCGAACACTACCACAGCCACACAATACGGATTTTAAGCTTTACCACCTGCATTCCCTGAAGGCCGTAACGCTGAGCCATCCCCCTCAATTAAAAGACGAAGTGACAGATCGGCAAGTTTCAGCCTGGATTCTACACAGGATTAAGACAGTAGGCTTGGTGAATCGATCAGGTCTTTCACTATACAGCACTACGCATGGATCTCCATTTTTTACATGTAATCCATCCATCCAAGGTTGGTGGGATTAACATGCCTGCATGTACAGTAAATGTGATCCTCAATTCTATGTGTAGAAATCCCACAAAACAATATGTGAGATCTCCGTGTAGGTGTGTGCCTGTGCTAGAGGAAAAAAACCAAAATGGCCCAGTAGACTAACGTGACTGTCTGGACATGAGACACAATATTCCGATAGTGTATCCAGTATTAAATATTCCACGGTATCTTATTCCAGGACGGTCTGCTCCAGTTTGGAAGCGTGGGAAAGCAAAGCTGAGTCTGAGATGGGCCAGAACAGTCAAAGGGCTTGTGAGGTTTGTTTGCATGTGTGTGTTAATGTGTGTGTATTGCAGCTGCAGCATCACAGTTCGTCAGTGTTGTCCAGCATATCCATGATGTCATCCAAAGTCATAAACGCAAGAGATGTGCGTGTGTGTGTGTGTGTGTGTCATGCTGCCTCTGTGTGTGTGTGTGTGTGTGTGTGTGTGTGTGCTCATTATAAAGAGCTCTGAAGATGAGATCATACTGTAGTTTTCTGCCTATTGTCAGCACAGCCTTTAAACATCTTTACACTTATTACCAGAGCTTTCTGATTCCTGCACAGAACTTCTCATGGAGCATCAATACTTCATTAAAAGCCAGACAATCTTTTGTTGTGTAAAGCTGAAAACATGCTGCTTGATTACTACAGGCAGGTAAAGACAGGAATGTGTCCCAGTTGATTCAGGTTTGCTGTAGTTTTATATAAAGGGATTTTAGAAATTGAACCTTCATGCGACCATATTGTAGGTCATCATCACAGATAACTAATACTTGTCCTCTATAGCTGCAAACCATCACTCTTGTGCATACGTGTGTGTGTGTGTGTGTATGCATATTGTTTTCACCGTTCACTCCCCTCATCAACTGACACACATTTTCCCATGACTCCGTTAATCAGTTAGGGTTATTTATCCTGACTAATAGTCATTCATAAATTCCATTATAGTGTTCCCGTAAAAATGTAATAATTGGGGCAACAATAAAATATTAACGAGTCATAAAATTGATTCATAAAAAGGTTCAGCAGAGTTCCACAGTTCAACGTGATGTGACGTGACGTGATCTTGTTTTGTCCAGACAACAGTCTAAAGCTCAAAGATAATTACAATGCTATAAAACAGCATTGAAAAGCAGTAAATCCTCAAACTGAAGAAACTGCAAAGAATGATTAGACATTTGCTTGATAAATAACTAAATAAATATTGATTAACTGATTAATTAGTTATCAACATCCTAAATGATCATTGCTGTTTCAGCTGTGGTTTGCAGCCACAATTCAAACCCAAAATATGCTACAGGAAGAGAGCAAAGAATAGATTTTGTTTAGACAGCTAGAGCAACAATACTGTAAGCCAGGTCGCACACACACACACACACACACACACACACACACACATTCAAGTCTGATGCTGATCATGACTGTAAATAGGCGATTATTTCTGAAAGCCTCATTTGATCCCCTGCAGGTAACCATTTTGACTAAATTTTTTTTCTGTAAGATGTACGTGTGTCCATGCATGCGCGCACACACGCGTGCACACACACACACACACACACACACACACACACACACACACACACACAGACATAATGTAGTAAGGAAAAGAGAAAAAAGATTTGCTTGTGCAATCACAAACACATGTCTAGCTTTATTTCATGCCTGCAGGGAGCACTCTGAGAGGTGAGACATACTGTAGCACGACACACACACACACGCCGCTACACAAAAAGACACACATCTTTTTCTCTTCCTTCATGAATCAAGAGCCTGGATCGTTGCATACAAATGAGAAAAAGCGATTAAGACAGAGACAGCTTCATTTTGTGTGCAAGTGACTGTGAGAACGTGTGTGTGCACGTATAGATATATGTCTGTGTGTGTGTGTCTGCTGAAATCATGTGCATCCTGCTGTCAGTCACCTGTCAGGCATATGCGCTGATAAGACACAATCAATCCACCTTCCCTTTGCCGGCCTGGTTAGCTGTTATCTCACTCTCCACTCAATCTATCCATCTATTTCTTCCTCTATTTCAGCCTCTCTCACATTCTCACTACACAAAACAGAAGCAGAGGACTTCAGTCACAAGACCTGTCAGGTGTGAATATCCATGATGGAGAAAAGATGAAAACTAACAAACTTCTGACTGACAACTGGGAAGGATGTACCAGTTGCCATACATTTGTATAGCTTTAAGTGGTATAACTGTTTGCAAAAACATAAACAGGTGATATTTTGGATATGTTCAAGTATTCCATTGTAGTTAAGCTTTAATTTCTTTACATTGTCAGTGGTGTCCAAACTGTAAAACTGAAAATGTCACACGCTCTCCTGAGTGGATGCAGTGGTTGTGTCCTAGCACACATACTCTCACTCTCTCTCTCTCTCTCTCTCTCTCTCTCTCTCTCTCCCTGGACTGTGAATGGCACTCAAGCACTTTGCCTATTTACTTATGCTTATTTATTCAAACCCCTTATTTATATCTTGGTATAACATGCTGCTACACTACGGTGCAAATCCATACCTTGATGGACGGCGCAATATCTGTTTTTCTTAAATGTGCAATATCTCCTTCCAACTGCTGCTACAGTACTTCATTAGAAGTGCTATAAATAATTGATGTAAATAATGTCATCTCTCTTAGACCTTAGCTACCCTTTTTTTAATTTAATTTTTAGCTTAATTTCATGTAAATTTGTGTATTTTCTTTTAACCTAACTGTGTGAACCGCACAGAATTCCAATGTGCATGTACCTTGTGCCTGTGCAAATGGCAAGGAACTGTCTTGAATCATAAATCTGGGCTCCCTTTTTACCATGGTTGGCAGGAAATTGGCCACAAAATAGATGGAGAGTGTTAGTCACTGTATGCTCATCCCACAAATGTCTAATCAATCTTAGGGTGGAGCAAGAGGAAAACTCAGGGGTTCACCAAAGTCCTTAGGATTCGCCCTCTGGGCACTATCGATATCTGTACCAAATATAATGGCAATCAATCCAATAGTCGTTCAGTTATTTCAATCTGGACCAAAGTGGTGGACTGATCAACCAACAGACCAACTTTACAGGAATAGGTGAAATGGATTCAGGAGCTACGCATGCAATAGTGTTACAGTAAGATGCTGGATACTGAAGAAGGAGCAAAACCTGTTTGACATTAGAGTTACAACAAAATGTTTCCAATAGGATGAGACATTTTAAGCATTTTGGATGGTTATGTTTCCAGGACACACTCGATGGTCATCATATTGGCTTCACCAGCAGCCTCCAGAGAGGCAAAACTTTTACTGAGCTGTGCCAACAGAGAGAAAAATGACAGGTTAAACTTGTAATGTGATCTCTTTTTATTTCTGTCAACAGATAATTTTTCTACATCCACCCTCTTGTGATCGGGCATCTCATTACTGGGTCCTTTGGGTCCAAGTCTTCTACCAAGTCCAGATTGTAGGGCTGCACCTAACTATTTAGAGACACATAAAATCCAAAGTTTGGAAAACACTGTCAAGCAACAGGGAGGAGAGACAAGCAAAGAGTGAGTCATATTGCTGCTATTTTCTGGATGAACGTCGTCATTCATGGATTTCATGGCATGACCATCAAACAATCAAATCAAACAATCATTTCAAGTCTGATTTCAGCAAATTCCCATTCAGCTTTTATTATTCTCTTTTTGGGCAATTAATAAACCAGCCTTCACCATGATAGAAGCCAAACATCAAACCATGGCAGGGGCTTATCTCTCAGAGAAAAACAATTATGCCAGAGTCTTTGTCTCAAAGGACAAACACACGTAAGCAAAAAACACAATTCTGATATTGCACATTTCACTTTTGCTGTCACGGATTTCATAAAGCAGTTGTTTTGTCCAAATTGCATAATGTATCCAGTATTGACATTTATACCTGACATATTCAGCCATCATTCTGTGTCTGCAAACCTCTGGCATTTTAACCTTAAGACTAGGGAGAGGGATTTATTATCTTCAAATTGCTTCTTGCGTTAGACTTGTCTCCTAATCACTAAGCGACTACAATATACAAGTGATTATCAGGTCTGACAAAGGGAAGCAGTTTTGTGAATGTGAGAAAGGGAGAATGGCTTGAATCAAAGCAGCGACAATCAATGAAAATCCATTGAGCGCTGTCGGCTCTGCTTTGACAGTCTTTGATGATGACAAATTGATTCATAAATTGAACCTGGTTTTCAACAATGTCTTCAACAGTCAATCTAATAGAGGTATAATCATTTGCAGCGGAGCTTCAGCATGTTTCACAGGACAAGTTATTTTCACCACAGGTGGATACTATTCATCAAGAAGAAAAAAAAAATATGACAATTTTTTTGCTGGATTAAATGGAGACCATGGTCACTTAATGATGATGAGAGGATTGAGGTAGTCAGACATTGTACAGTGATCATGGTTTGAGGCCCTAAATCCAACTTTGGCTAAAGCTGGGATGACCTGGATTCATTCTGATTTTAACCCCAAATTTTAACCCCAACTAATTTTAGAATTGGGCTGAATTTCCACTAGATTGGTTGTCGTTTGATGTTCAGTTTAAAGCAGCTGTAATACATTTTTTATGATAATAACAGATCAAATGAAGCTGGAAGGATTACTTTGAGGGGCTGATGAATGAAGAAAATGAGAGAGAGAGAAGGTTGGATGATGTGAATCAGGAAGTGTGGTGGATTAGCAAGGATTAAGTGAGTGTAGCTATGAAGAGGATGAAGAGTTGAAAGGCGTTTGGTCCACATGACATACCTGTGGAGGCATGGAGATGTTTAGGAGAGAAAGCAGTGGAGTTCTTAACTAGATTGTTTAACACAATCTTGGAAAGTGAGAGGATGCCTGAGGAGTGGAGAAGAAGTGTACTGGTACCAATTTTCAAGAATAAGGGTGATGTGTAGAGCTGTGTCAGCCACAGCATGAAGTGATGGGAAAGAGTAGTGGAAGCTAGGCTAAGAGGAGAGGTGATGATTAGTGAGCAGCAGTATAGTTTCATGCCATGAAAGAGCACTACAGATGCAAGGTCTGCTTTGAGAAAGGTGGAGAAGTATAGAGAAGGTCAGAAGGAGTTGCATTTTGTCTTTGTTGATCTAGAGGAAGCATATGACAGGGTGCCGAGAGAGGAGGTGTGGTATTGTATAAGGAAGTTGGGAGTGGTAGAGAAGTATGTAAGAGTGGGGCAGGATATGTATGAGGGCAGTGTGACAGCAGTGAGGTGTGCAGTTGGAGTGACGGATGGGTTCAAGGTGGAGGTGTGATAACATCAAGGATCGACTCTGAGCCCTTTCTTGTTTGCAATGGTGATGGACAAGTTGATGGACGACATCAGGCAGGAGTCTCTGTGGACTATGATGTTTGCAGATGATATTGTGATCTGTAGTGAGAGTAGGGAGCAGGTTGAGGAGAGCCTGAAGAGGTGGAGGTATGCACTGTAGAGAAAAGGAATGAAAGTCAGTAGGAGCAAGATGGAATACATCTGTGTGAATGGGTGGGAGGACAGCAGAATGGTTAAGATGCAAGGAATGGAGGTGGTGAAGGTGGATGAGTTTAAATACTTAGGGCCAACTGTTCAAAGTAACAGAGAGTGCGGAAGAGAGGTGAAGAAGAGTATGCAGGCAAGGTGGAGTGGGTGGGGAAGAGTGACAGGATTGATCTGCAACAGAAGGGTACTAGCAAGAGTGAAAGGGAAGGTTTACAAGAAGGAAGTGAGACCAGTTATGTTGTATGGTTTGGAGGCGGTGGCACTGATGAAAGACAGGAGGCAGAGCTGAAGGTGGCGGAGTTGATAATGCCAAGATTTTCATTTGAAGTGACAAGGATGGGACGGAATTAGGAATGAGTATATTAGAGTGACAGCTCAGGTTGGACGGTTTCAGGCCCGGACTGGCAATTAGGAGCACCAAGACTTTTCCTGGTGGCCTGGCCTGCGAAATGGCCGCAGGATTTTTTTTTTTTTTTTGACCCTGAATGCAACACTGCCCTGCGCACTGTGCCAGCCAGGCAGGTAGAAGTAGAGAGCAAGTCGAGAGGGAGAGAGAGAGAGAGAGAGAGAGAGAGAGAGAGAACGAGAGAGAGAGTAGTTGGCAGTTACATGTTTTGTTTGGCAGCAAGTGCATTTAGAGCGGCTCAATGACTTAGCAGCAAGATGAACGGTGGAAAAAAGAGGAAGGGTGGAGCAGAGAGGGAAAGAGAGAAAAAAGAAAGGTAAATGAACGTGCTAACTAGCTAACGTTTGCTATCTACCTAACGCAGCTAATGTTACTGATGCGTCATCATCGTCCCCTGTCAATGTTAAAGCAGCCAAGAAACTGGACAATCAATAATAAAAGTGGTATTTCCCTTTCTAATGTCCTCAAAAACATTGATGGCATAATTGGCGTATCTAGTCTAGTTAATGTGGTTAATATTATTTGAAAATTTGTTCGTTTTGTTGAAAATTTCAGTCAGTGAGTTCATACTTTGAGCTCATAATTTAAAATTATTCAGACAACACAACATCTTCTGTCACACTATTCAGGCTACTGTAATTTGTTGAAACTTCAAGATCTACTGTATGTTATTTAATGTTTGTGTTGGCTAAAGGGCTGTTTTAACCTTTGATGAGTAGTGTGTATCAGTAAACTGAGTAGGGTATTGTGCTCTTGCTCTATTCTTTGAATAGGTGGAGAGAGTGGTTAACTGTATTATAATGGTGCATTAAAAATATGGCGTGCTCTTGCTTTTTTTCTTTTTGAAGGTGGAGAGAGTAGCATTGATGCTGCAGTAGTGTCGTCTTCCTCATTAATGATATGTACCTTTGGTTTTATTTGAGGTTCATAACAGTACATTGTACTAAGCAATTGTTGGCCCATTAGTTTGTTATTCACATGCACTAAAATTCACCAGAATGCAGGAAATCAAGTCTTTGTAGCTAAAATTTTCCTAGTGTGGGACCCCCAGACCCCCTGCTTAAAAAGTGGCCTTACTGGGGCTATATTTCCCGGCCTGAATGATTTTCCCAGTCCAGCCCTGGACGGTTTGGAGACATAGTGAGAGAGGCGAGATTAAGATGATTTGGACATGTGTGGAGGAGAGATGTTGGTTATAATGGGAGAAAGAAGAAGATGGAGCTGCCAGGCAAGAGGAAAAGAGGAATGCCAAAGAGGAGGTTTATGGATATGTTGAGGGAGGACATGCAGGTGGTTGGCGCGACAGACTGACAGGAAGAGAATGGGAATAAGAAGAAGAATGGATCAGATGACTCTGTGTAATGTGAAAGGGGCTGCTTGTAGTGAAGAGAATTATCACCTGACACAGCAATTCCTCTCAGCTCTCTATAGAGCTTTTTAGCTTTTTCAAATAATTTGTTTTATTGGAATTGACAAAAACAATTAGGGGTTCTGTGTTTATGTTCAATGTAAGCTCCGAAGTTGTGACCAGTTAACTGAACCATACAGTGTGAGTTTAGAAGTTCACAGACATTTTGGCTATACAGAAAGGGAGATTGGGATTGAGTTTGGGAGAAACGTGGAAACATAGAAGATTAATTAGATCATACAGTGCCAGGTAAACACATCAAACTGACTGACCTTCATTCTGATTGTTTGATTCAATCTGTAATTCCCCTTTGTCTATCACAGCCTTCTCCATTCTACCACATGAAAAACAGTTTGTACCGTGCCCTTAAAGCAACTCCCTTTTTATTCAAATAAAAACTGTTGTCATGGCTGCTTCTCAGGGAACAGTTATAAACCAGTTTAAAGTACAATGAAATGAACTAAAAAAAACACCTGATACTCAGTATTGTGAAAAAAAGCTCAAACCCAAAAAAGCAGCCAGAAGCAATATTGGAAGGCAAAGTGTTACTTATTTTTCTCAGTGCCAAGCAGCAGAAAAAGTTTCTTCCATTCCAACAACTTCCACTGTTGCATTATTACATTTGATCATTACAGTTGTTGAAACTTGTTTGACCTTTTGTACCCTACACAGTGGATTATGCTAAGGTTCTTAAAACATTTCAGTTCCATCAAAATTATATTCGAAGTGGAACACTTATGTCATATTGGCAGATAATTACAGTACATATGAGTAATAAACACATTTAGTGAACCATTTGGCACCATAATAACATGCAATGACCGAGGTGTTGGAGGAGAAGGAAAAGTGGAAGATTTTTTTTTTCTTCCATTCAAAACTTGCATTTTGATTTCTGTGCTGTACAGCAAATTTTAATTGATCTTAAATTACTTTTACACTCAGATAAAACAAAATGCATGCCATTTTCTAGAAAACTGAAGTTCCACTGAGGTGAATGTAACTACCCTTATTGGGACATTAATTAAAAGAGTATCCTCTTATAATACCTTGGTTTCTGGCTTGATGACAAAACATATTAATGAACTGACTAAGTCCTTAAAAGCATATAGAAATAAAGCATGTATAAGCCAGAATTGCAGAAAGTAAATTGTTCAGTCAACCTTTTTATCCGTCATGGACTATGGCGATGTAATTTATATGCACTCTCCTGTCACTACTCTTAAACTTCTCGATGCAGTCTATTCTGCCCTTAGGTTCATAACTGGAGAAGGTTTTAGAACACATCGTTGTATTCTTTGTGAGAAAGTTGAGTGGTAGTCGTTGGCAGTGAGAAGAGAAAGGCACTGCAATCTATTTATATACAAAGCTCTCCTTGGCAAACTTCCTGGGTATCTCACATGTCTTTTTAAGTATGGATCATTGTCACACTACACTAGATCCCAAGTCAAACAAGGCACATGGACCTGCGTTATCGTTTTATGTTTCGTTTGATTGCAGTGAATTGGTCTCATCCACCTGTGTGACTATGAATCACACACCTGCAGAATCTGGTTGATGCATAATTGACAAATACTTTTTATTACAGGAAAAAACCCATATGTTTAGTCAAGTATCAAATTGTGCATAAGTGTAATGGCCAATGATGTATTCTTTATGAGAAAGTTGGGTTGGCAGTGAGAAGAGAAAGGCACTGCATTAAATCTATCTATAAAGCACTTATTAGAAAACTTCCTGGGTATCTCACATCTTTTTGACTATAGATCACTGTCAAACTGCACTAGGTCCCAAGACTACAGAAGCTCGTAAAATTAGACAATCTTATCCCTTTTAATCAATTTAAATCTCTTTTGATTGACATAGAGCAGTGTAATGCACGTGTTTATGAATTGATGTTGTCCTTTATGTTGATGTCTTTCGCCTGTTTGTTGTATAATCTATTGATACTGTAATTTTTGTGTGCTTTTATTGTTTTTATATTTACTTTTATTGTTTCTATTGTTCTTATATATGGTTTGATGTTGAAGTATACTGTAACTTTTGTGTGCTTTCATATGTACTGTAATCAGGGTGTCCTTGTAAAAGAGAATTTATAATAATAACTGCTATGCATTTGTAAAAGCAGTTCAATTTGACCAATGGATCGTGTGACTCTCATTAATTATAGGCTAAATGTGTTGCTGATTTAGTCCAGTGGTTTCCAAAGACCCATAGCCCATAATTTAATCAGTAAATGTAATCATAGCTTATAGAACAATGGCTCCCCAATGGAGGTATGACCTTCCCAGCTCAGTCATTACCACACAGGCAGTCAGTCCCTTGGTGCCAGTGTGAACTGAAAACACATTTCTTTAAGAAAAGCTTCAGATCCCATTGCCCATTACTGTCTCATAAACCCTAAATTACATCTCTGCCTTCCTGTTCTCTTCTTACGCTTCACCTAATTTATAATAGAAACATTTTCTGCCTGTCTAGTCATCCAGTTCAAAAGCTGGCTATTATTCAAATATTTTTGATACCAGTACCGGTACTGATACCTTGACTTCGATACCAGTTCCTGAATGATACTTTTTTCGATACCATTTTTATAAAATCCATTATAACAAAAAGAAAATTAAATTATGGTACAAATCTTAAGTTTTATTTTTCAGTTCCTTGGCATTTTGATACACTCAAAGCAGTTTCATAACATAAAAAATATAAATATATTTGACATATTGCGCTGTTTGTGTTGAGAAGCTACAGCCAGATGTTCCAGACAGGTCCGCTCTTGCTTGATATCGAAAATTGGTACCAAATAACAATTGCTACCCAGTTCCCCTCCATCACGTGTTATGATGTTCTTTATCATATGTAAAACTTGTGTATTTCATTTGTTGTTTGGACAAGGATGCGCCATTCTCTATTGTTTGGAAGAACTGCATAAATATATGAGGGTGTTTTCAGAAGAATCCTCAAGTTCAAATCAAGCAGCCAACCTTACAAACAGACAGCAATATTAGGCAATGTATTATTATCCATCTATTTTCTGCTGCTTATTCAGGCCTGGGTTGTGGCGACAGCAGACTAAGCAAGGTACACCCTTCTCACTAACTGTACTACAGGTCTTCCTGTTGGATCCCCACAACTGCCCAGTGCCTCTCACCCTGGGAAAGCAGAGAGTCAAGAGTTCAGCCCTTATCTAGGAGTTTGGCTCCAGAACTGGTGCTGTACATAGAGGTAATGGAAACCATATCTAGTCGGCATGGCTCCACCTACCACACTACCTCCGGCTCCTTCCTCACCAGAGATGACATTCCATGTCCCTAGAAGTAATTTGTGCCCAAACCTCAGCCTGCTGCCCAATTGGCAGCGCATCCTGCCCTCATGAGTTGTGGGCCTATATTGGTGGTAGTTCTATGTTGCTTCTATGAGCTGAATCACCTGGGCCTCACAGATATAGGCCTGGCCACCAGGCATCCACTGGTGAGTTCCCCTCTCTGGTCTGGCTCCAGAGGGGGCCCTGGTTTCCCTAGTTTGGATGAGGTTACTTCAACCCAAAGAATCAGATTCATAGAGGTCTTTTGAACTGTTCTTAGTCTGGCCCCTCACCTGATACAGTTTGCCTTAGGAGACCAGGTGGAATTGCCCCTGACAACAACATTGCTCTGAGTATCACAGGGATGTGTAAACCCCTCCACCGCTATATGTTGGCGATTCACGGACAAGAGCTCATAGCACCTTATATTAAATTTATTTTATTTACAATCATTGTGAATTGAATAATAAAGATTGCCAATTTGTGATTGGCATTTGGCATTCTGTAGTCTAAATACATACTGTAGTCTTTTTGACTTATTGATTGATCAAAAAGTATTATTGCCAGTTCCAGCCCTATTTTAATCCAAAACACCATTGCAGAAAAAACTAAAGAGGCTGACTGAAAAGAGAAATGACTTTAGAAAAAGTGGAACAATTGCTTTTCATGCCTTTATTTGGTGGTTGTTGCTACTTCAGTTGTGACAAGTCATTGCAGAGGCTAAATGGCTGAGTTTCTTGAAAGTGGTGGAATTCCCCATGGTGCTTCTCATCTCCAGTCATTCCTCTCCTGCTGCCTCCCAACTGTCCTCTTCTCCTTCCTTTCTCCTTTCCTCCTCTCCACTCTTGTATTTTCTTCCCTCTGCTTAATTTGTCCAACTCTACATGTAGAAAGAGCTCTTCAGCTGAGGAGCAGAGATGTGGGGGAGAGAATGAATTATAGATGGATGAATAGAGACTGAATAATTAAAAGAAACAGAGGCAGATGGGACTGCTTTTGGGCAATCAGGCAGTTCTCCTGATATTCAAGTTCAATTCATCTGACAGAAAATGCAGTTGGTAGATCCAGCGTGGTATGATGGTATGTATGTGTGCACACTTACTTGCATACATATACATTCATGTGCTTGCTCAGACATCCACGTGTAATGATTGTCCAGGCGTGAGCGGGCAGACAGACTCTCCATGTTTGTTTTGCCTCCCGCCTCCCTGCAGCTAAATCTGGTAGACACACAGACAAAACCGTCCGGTTGCTTGATGTATTCAAATGGCTTTGGTGAATAGAATGAATAATAGATGGTGATTGTATGTGTTTTTTGTGTCAGTATGATAGAGAGCGGTGGCAGGGAATGTGCCTGTCTGAAGCAATAACATCAAAGCTTTCTGTGACTATGGAGTAGTTGTGAAAACAAACAGCAGAAGAGTTGTAACTGCCTGTCAACCTGCCAACCAGTCTGTCTGAATATCTCACTGCCTGTTGGTCTGCCTGTCTCCATATCTCTCCCTCTCTCTATGTGGGAATTTTGAGAGTATAAAGCGGTTGAATATCGACTATAGTGGTCTTTGAAGTGATGTCCAATACATAAGAGAATGACACAAGCGTTGTATATTACATTGTAAATCAGTGTTTCAAACAGCAAACAGCAAACCGCATTTAAATGAGTGAAACTGCACCATGAGAACAAACACAGTTTGAACAATATCAAACAATCAAAAGGTTAATTAGGTTACATAACCTAATTTACTGTTTCATTTTGCTATTTTGATGTGCAGACATTGAAATAGTAGTGTCTCAATGCAATGCAGGGAACATTAACTTTTTCAGCTTCAGTGATTAAAGTAGCCTATATACTGCTATAAAAGAAGCTCATTTGATTAATTATTCCCTTAAGCAAAGTTTACCCCAATTGTGAAGCAGTGCAGTCAACAGCTAGTCTAGCACCACAGATAGGAGGTGTAAATGTCTTGCTTTTCAGGGAATCCAAGCTGAATACATCTGCAGTACTACCCATTAGACTGGCCAACTGTGAAGTACATGGAGACAATAAAGACAAAGAGGAAAGTAGGGTTAACTTTCTCCGTTGACATCCCGCTGTGGAGACAATGAAGACATGCAGACAGGAAAAGGATGGCAAAGTCTGCCAGAAAACTGCTTTCTCTCCAATACAGTAAAAGTCCTCAGAGGTTACTGTGAAAACAACACATAGCTTTTGATCAGATTGCAACCTGCAACTTGAACTTTGAACTTTGCCGGGAAAAGTCACCGCTAACCTGCTGTTACTGTGATTTTGTGTTCACAAACGTGTATATATATACAGTTTGTGTGTGTGTGTGTGTGTGTGTGTTTTGCCCCACCAGATAGAGCAGTGATGATGATAGGGTAATTAGGTTGCCGATGTGGCTGCCTGCTTGCAGAATAGGTCAGAGACATCAATCACAGAAAGCTCCGCAATTCAGGCCTGCTGGGAGACGCTGTGTGTTTATGTGCATGAGACACAGAGAGATGTGCTCATACGGGTGTGGGCTCGCTCTCTATGTAATTACAGAAGCAATGTTTGCCCAGTCTGAAGATGTGTTCACAATGCAGCAAGAAAGCCACATCACACACAAAACCACCACCTTTCTTTTCTTTTTTTATTTCTGTACATTCATCTAATTTCATCTCATCACTTCTCATAACTGTCACTGTGAATAGAGGAAGCCAAACCAACACCTATTATATAAAGAAATACTTTTTTAAGATACACCACACTTTGACTCTAGTCCTATTGGGACAGTTTCCCTGAGAAACTATTAATTCAAGGAGAAGAGAGTCCTCATCCTTGAAGCTTTCTCTCATAAAAGTGAACTTAAATCCTGCATTTGTGTAGCTGGTCTATCAGTCACTCACACTCTCCTCTAAGCCTCTTTGGAGCAGTCAAAATCATTTTCTTCAGTGGTTAGCCTTTTTCAGATTGTTTCTGTCTTGATGATTCACGTAATTTCCAAAATAAAATATCATCTTGTATTCAGGCAGTGCACTGTACTGTTTCCATAACTGTTTTCAGTCACCATGACAGCTGCTGTTTAAGCCTCCAAAAGGGCTTACTGCTGTTTTTTCTCTTTCTTTTATTTTTTCTTGTTCCCACGTTCTCATGCTCCCGCATGTTGACGTGGCATTTCATAGTCAGCCATTAGCATGACTCATGTTGTATAGCAGGGGACTGATGAAGAGACACAACGCTGTCAACACTATGGATGGAGATGTCAGAATCTCATAAATTCAACAAGCAAGTTTTAGTTGACTAAATATCAGAGGATTTTAGTCGAGTAAATCTACAGCAGAATTAGTGAACTAAGATCTAACAGATTTATTTTAAGTATAAAGCATTATTTAAACATTTCTCTAAAACTCAATATGATGTCCTGGAGGAAACATCTATTTACCTGTTATTATGGAATGATATTAAGGTTTGAGCGTGCAGTACAGACAGTTTTAACGGTTGTGATATGAAACATATCTTTATTTATCTTCAAATCAAATACAAATAAAACCAAGTCTCATATAAAAGAATCAAGAATATAGACTTGCTTTTTCGCAAAAGACCATCTCAAACAACAACAAAATAACATCAATGAGCATTATGCCCACTCTCCCTGAATAATTAGATATACTCTAGTGTCTCCATCATCAGAACAAAGTCCTCATCTTCAGTCGTTGTGACTAGTAATTCTGTGTGCCCAATTCATTTTGCTACGCCCTGCTCCGTGGTATGTTGTTCTTTAGAGTCACTTTTGTAATTTGAAGCACTTAGAAGAGCTGTTGAAATGTTCTGCTGGGATGCACTACCTTAATTTGCACTCAGTGGCCCATTCTCGTCATTGAAGGTCTTTTGTATCTGTGAGGTTGAACAAGGGGGAAAAAATCAAGTTGATTTTTCTCTCTCACCCCCTAACCTCCCTTCCCCTCTCTCACTCATACACATGCACACACACAGCTCCAAGTTGTCTCTATGCTACATTTCTGCTCTTTTCTCCCGTCATATGTCTAACATTAAGTTAACATGAACATTAAGTTAACATTACATTTTTTTGACACGTCAGTGTGGTACTGAGAGCTCGATGTAAACATTTCTTCAGACGTGCATTCTTCTGTTTGTATTTGTTTCAATTTGAGGACAGAGAAACTTTACACTTGTTATGTTTAGCATGTCATTCAATCTTTTAATTTATGATCTACGATTAGCTACTCTGGGTCATTCACTTCTCTAAACAGTACAGGACAGTGGTGGTTTCTTTTAGCTTGTATTGTGCTACAAGGTTTGCGAAAACACACCAGCTGGGGTTAGCTAATAAAATAACATTAGCTTGTGCTTACCTTTGCTTGAATTTCAGGATGACTCGTCTGCAAATGTCGCTTCAAGTTCGTTGTTTTTACCAGTGATTGTCGCTGCACACAGTTTACAAATGGTCTTGTGAAAGTCAGTGAAAAAATGTCATTGACAAAAACTATGACAAAAATTATTTGTCAACGAAATTAACACTGCTGCAAGCAGCAGCTCAACAGGACCTGTAAAGCATATCCAGCAGGGTAGAGTAGCATGCAAACGGGTACAATACTTCCTACCCACCCACCAAGCAATTTTAATTAATGATCAAACAAAGTGTGCAGATATACTGTATGAATCATTTCCTGTGTGAGAGCTTTTTCTGACAGCTCCATTCACAAGTCCTGCCAGAGCTTGGAGAATTAAGATTTTGTTGAATAGAAATTGTAACACCATCTCACAAACTCAACATGTTGAATGAAGATGGTGACAAATTAAGGAAAAACCTGAATAAATGAGTAGGAAAACAAAATAAATGCAGATGTTTTCACACAGGTCATAGGCGGGTCACTGAATGTTTTGATGAGCATGAGAATGATCTGAATCATATGCTATGGCCCTCACAGTCAACAAATCTCAATCCAATTATTTTGGACTGATGTGTCAGACAGCGCTCTCCACTGCCATTATCAAAACACCAATTGAGGGAATATATTTTTGAAGAATGGTGTGCATACCTCCCGTAGAGTTTCAGAGACTTGGAGAATCTACGCCAAGCAGCAATGAAGGTGTTCTGGAGGCTTGTGATGGTCCGACACCTTACTATGACACTTTATGTTGGTTTTTCCTCTATTTTGTCACCCATATATATGTTTTATATAAGGTGAAGATTGGATTAAAAGAGTTTATAAAGAAGCAAAAAGGGATTGTGACAACAGATGATATGTCAGTGTATATTCCAGATAATAGAGTAGAACACAGTCCACATTTTAATGCAGACCATTTGGACTGGATCAACAATAGACCTGTTAGCAATTATGGATTGGGACTTCAAGCGGGCGAAATTGGCTAGAATATATTCATCAGACAACATGGTTATTGACCAAAAAATGACCTCAACTTCGGTCTGATCGGGCCACTCAAAAAACTAAATGAACACATTGATGCCTTGAACAATCCACTGAGCAATTTTGATCATGATTGGGGAAAGCTATGCATAAATATGGATCACTTTCATGGATATGGATCACATGCTGTCCATTCATCGATGTAATGAATTTTATTACTTGTACCTATCCATCATGCAAAAAGTAGATGACAAAACAAATGTCTCTCATGAGTTTCCAGAGTCCAGTTTAAGTCTTCAGCTGTTTTTTTTGTATCAGAAAACCAAAAGGTATTTAAAATATTCCTCCATATGTAACATTTCTGTACCAAAGTCTAATGTTGGATTCCCTTTGTGCAGCTCACATCATCAACATTTTAAAAGTCAGGTGGTGAGCTCCTTCTTCCACCCTGCAGCTTACCCACCTGCCAAGTCGAGCATGGCTTGTCAATGATGAATCCTCCAACATTGAGGACCTCTGTCCTCTCCAACCGAGTCATGCATGACTTTTGCTGAGCTCTGCCTCATAGCTCCAAGGTTATTTTAAAAGGTTCAATGCAAGACAAGCTCAAAGAGCCTGCATGCTAAATCAGTGCTCATACATCTAGTCACACTGAGGCCAACAGGGAATAAGCTGCCTGTGGTATCTGCACTTGACTTCCTTCTGATGGTGTTCTTGCATTTGTAAGCATAATGTAATACTTAGTTTATGGTTATTGCACCTCATATGAGACACAATGAGCTCAGTTTGTCAGTTATACTGGAGCCAAAGTTAGCGGCATTATGCTGAGATGTACTGTTTGAATCTTTTTAAACAATATTCATGGGACTATGGAGGGTTTTCCTTTACTTCTGAAGTCTCAGAAGGACCACATGTGTTTTTTTGCAGCCACCAAAATGGAAATGAGAAGTACACTATGGATTTAATTTTCTTTCCTGCATAATGAACTAAACAGTTGGGAATCATGACTTAAAAGGGATGCTGTGTATACAGTATATACAGTATACAGTATATCTATGAACAAATGGGAAAAAAACATTTCAGAAAAGGGTTAAATGTCCAGACAAGTAATATATTCATTCAACAAACTACACAACATGAATTGTCTGCTACTTGCACTGAATGAAGACACCTCACTAATTAGATTTCTGGGTTTGAAAAAACAGTGGTCGACATTTTTCACCATTTTCTGACATTTTATAGACCAAACGACTTATCGATTAATCAAGAAAATAATTGACATACTAATCGATAATGACAATAATTGTTAGTTGCAGCCGTACCAAATACCATGTAAAACTAATGACATTCCCATCAGCCTCAACTGTACTTTATGTTTAGTGCTAACAACTAATGTTAGCATACTAACAGGCTAGACTAAGATGGCGAACGTGGTAAACACTCTACAGTATCTGCTAAATATCATCATGTTGCTGTGGTAACATTAGCATTTAGCTCAGATTTAGCCTCATTGAGCCACTAGTGTGGCTGTAGACTCTGTTTTGCATTTTTCAAACGGCATAATTTTTGCTGTTTCATTTGCTACTTCAAAAGCAATAATGGATTTACATTATTAGTGATTCTTTTTGATTTTTGGATTTCTATGGCAACAGAAAGCTAGTGTCCTTCTCTAGCACTTTATTTGTTGTAATAAAATATTTCACTGTTCTGAATACTTCACAGCTCAGTGGATAAATAAAACCCTAAAACAGCAAAGCTATGCTATTCTTAAAACCCCAAGGTCAGGCCGTGAGGAGTGCTTGGTCTTCATTCTGCTTTCACAGTAAACAAACATCTCTAATTAATTCAGGCTTTAACTGCTATTTTTATACAACTCAGTGACACTTACAGTATCATAAATTTTCCAGTGATAATAATAATTGCTCCTTTAATCCTTCCATATATTTGTAATTAATGGGTGGAAAAGTTTATCATTGTGAGTACAGGGATGACTTGAATTATTCTTGGGGGCAAAAATCATTTTCTGAAGTGTCAAGGATTTGTGGCTACTTGATGTACGTGTTCACGTACACACACACACACACACACACGTATGTACAGCAAGGAGCTGAGCAGACAGAAGATAACAATTGTGTAAGCAGGGTGGCAGATTCATTTGTGTGGTGCAGGGTGTGTGTGTGTGTGTATGAGAGAGAGAGAGATTGATAGAGAGACAAACAGACAGACAGTGTCCTATGCCAGAGGGGGTCAGCTTTGTGCTGCAGCAGTGTGGTGCTGAGTGGTGACTTGTACAGCTTCTGTTGATAACATACTCCAGAGAGTTTGTCACTCAAGAAAAACATGGTAGTAAAGAGACGGAGACACAACACAAGAGGGTGATCTAAACTGCTGCACCAACAGATGCTGACACAGTCCATCCACTGTCTTGTTTTAATTTCTCTTCATCTGGCTTTCTGTTTCAATCCGCCTCTGCTTACTTTTTCCATTTCCCCCAATAGCTTCCATATTTATACCACATCACCATTTCCACCAACCACACTCTCTGAAACTTACTTTGCATTTATTGTAGCAATATAACCAAAATTGGTGTGTTGTGATTAGGGCAATTAATTATTTTTATATTGAAATTGCAATTTGAAAGAGTGCAATTTTCTGATGCTAATTATAACATTAACTCTGTAAGTTTTAAAGCACCAAAAAATAAATATTGGCTGTTATCTGGTCCACAGGCTTGTGTCTGTACTTTTCATATCAAGCCACAGATTGTGTTGTGAAAAAAAAAAAAACACTCAACAACCAAAAAAGTGGCAAGTCT
The DNA here is from genome assembly GCF_963924715.1 of Thunnus thynnus. NCBI lineage: Eukaryota > Metazoa > Chordata > Actinopteri > Scombriformes > Scombridae > Thunnus > Thunnus thynnus. The sequence goes on from NC_089537.1 coordinate 18,839,425, forward strand.
TTTTCTAAATAAACACATAAACCTTAGCTGTAGGCACAACCTAAGGTATGAGGTGATTAGTCATAAGCACTAAAAAGGCCCCAAATCACGGTGAATATCATTAGCATGGCTTTTGAACAATGGCTATCAAAGCATGACTACAAACTGAAGCCATATTCAAATCTGATTAGATACATACTAATAAAAGACAAAAGCAAACATAATAAAAGACAAAAGCAAACAAAAGGGAAGATCAAAACAGCTGCCTGGTTGTCATAAAAGTTGGCAGAGAAACCAAAAGACAGCTAAATATGCTTTCATGAGAAATATCAGAACCATTGGAACACATCTCACCAGACTCCTTGGATGAAAATGCTTCCTCACTGTTGGAAAAGATTACAGTCCTCCGTCATCAATCTGTCATCCTTAATAATCACAATGATGCTGATTCCAACTGCACACATCCTGCTCCTCAAGATTCATCACATCAGAGGCTTTCACAACCAACGCTCTGGGCGTTGAGGTGTTGGATCAGATTAGCTTGAGGTCTAGTAACGCCCAAACCTCACAGTATAGTTTTCAACACAGCTTCAGGGTATCAGTATCAGTAAAGATACCTGCTGTTAGTGACCTGACAAGAGACAGAGCGCAGCCTTGCTCCGGCCGATCCGACACTATCTTACTGGCCACGAAATACCTTCATTTCCCCACTATCTCCAGTGGATGTGGCAGCAGAACATTGCCACTAAAGCAGAGTCAGCCGGTGACATAAATCATCGGGACACCGTTGATAAGAGCTATCTTGCCGAAAGTTGGGGAGCAAAGAGCCCCACTGACTAGACAGCAGGCAAAGTGGGATTAGGGTTGAAAAAAGAAAGGTGGTGAACTTAATTCTAAGTCAAAGTGCCACTTTCCCTCTGTGATAACAGCAGGGGGAGGCCTTCGCTGGCTTGATCAGTGGGATCTGGAGACTTTGATTGCTTCTGTGATGGCCTCGACTGTCCTCTTGTTTGTTTTGTTCTTACATCTTTTTCTTGCCTCTTCAGAAAGAACTTAAAGGGGTCCAAGGTCAATCCTGAGGAAAAAGCCTGGCTGGTCGACTTTCAATTTCACCAGCAGTAGGGGATTGCAAAGGATACTGTAGCCCGGTCATGTCTTTGGGGGACTGTGGGGCAATGAGATTCCTACTAAAGCCATTTAGAGATTTATCAGCACTAGCCAATCATTGCGGCCACTGTGGAGCGCAGAGGACCATCCATCACAGTAGAGAGAGCAGGGTCTGGGACGCCTCTGTCACTAGATAATGCATTGTGAGGAGAAAAGGGGCAAAGAACATCTCAAGAGGAGGGTGAACGTCCTCCACTGTCCTTAAAGGACCTGTCTTATTTCAGTCTGATGTAGTCTTTCACTGTGGGCGTGACTTGTACACTGCAGCCAAGACAGAGACAAAGTGAAAAACAGTCCATAACAAACACCAAAAATACAGAACTTGCACAGAAACTTCAAACCCTTCCCACACTCTAACAACCATGTTTTTCTAGAAGCCTCAGCCAAACGCCAGCAGCAACAACCAGGCCTGAGCACAGAGAGCCAGAGGGCTCAATGTCCACCATCATCACCCAGTCTGGAGCAAATCCCAACACCCAGCCACTGGAACACTGGGTTTGATTAATGCCCTGACTCCTCCAACTGTTAACAAGTGAGAGAAATAGAGAGCCAGAGGATGAGAACAACCGAACAAAAACGAAATAAATGAGCAAAGCAAGGGTGTTTAGAAGAAATCTTTTCTCATGGGGATTTCCCCAGCAGCAGCAGCAGCTGTCTTTAAACTGGAAGAGAGACCTGGCAGTGGGATGTGAGGTTATGTCCCACCTCTGCCAGAAAGAATTCAGTCTCGACAAAAAGAAATCCACCACAGAGATTAGATTGATAATATTTCAACTGACTATGAGGCTCTGCAGCAGCCAATCTGAGTGCCAGTGAGAGATCGGAGAGAAAGGGGAGAAAAAAAAGCAAAAGATGCTTTTTTCTGAATCCAGTATGAGATAGATGAGGTCTATTATATTACCTAACAACCAGAGTATATTTTTTATTATTGGCAATAACATCTTCCCCATACAGTATGATAAAAGAAAAAAATCCAAGCCCTTTTTAATAAAAGTGTCTATCAGATAGCTGTTCTCTCTTTTGTGTTTGCAAAGGAACCACAGATTAATCCTCACCACCAAGGCCTCTGTCACTGAAAACTGGGAGATAATGCTTACTAATAGAAATAATATTCTGTGACAAATCAGTTCTCTTTCTGAGGGCATGCAAAAGTATCAATACTTCATGAGCAGGCATGAAATGAATGTATACTGTAGTTATTTTAAAGCTGAAAACGTGCAACAATGTTTAGTTAGTGTTGTTAAATTTGTCACATCACATATGTGTCCAGACCAAAGGCCAAAATATAATTAGGATAATAGTCAGAACAACTTTCCCAGAATAGGTATGTGAAACTTTTTTTTAAAATGAATTCACTAACAGAAAGCCTTCATTCATTCACTGTGGTTTTTAAATCGTAGTTTTCTTATTTCTCATTTTGGGAGTGCTGTGCATGTTGGCCTGCTGTAAGCGTCTACAGTGTGTCCAACTTGGCCTTTGAAAAGTTGGACATTTCGTTTGTGCACCCTTGAATACTGTCTGAGTGATATATCACTGTCAAAACCATATTGTGTTGTGAGTTTTTATGTGCTCTATTTGGACAAAATGATGGAAACAGTAAGGTTTTCCAGCAAAGAAGAATTGGTGCCCGTGGGGTTTGACTTTGCCATGGTACAGACAGCAGATCCACGAAGATGCCAGCTGTGGCTTCAGGTTTATTGAGGATATTTGTGGAGGAGATGTTGGTATCTTGATATCTGTCTCTCAGATGATAGATTTATATCTGGCTGTCTGTGCAGAATGTCAGTGTGAGAAAGAAGCTCTTGAGCAGTTGATACTAAAACATGATATTTTGATGACTGTGGGTGTTATCAGCAGTGGTGGGCAGAAACATATTTCTTGGTAACACAACGCAATAACATTGTTATTTTTTCTCAGTAATATGTAGTGTAAGGGATTACCATATGAAATTCATTACATTACAGTTACTAATCGCAGAAATGCTGTTGCTTCCACAGCTGCAGGTCAGCCTGTTGTCTGTGTTACCGCAAGTTAGATGAAGGGTTGATGTCAGTTTTGTCACTGTAGGTTTCGTGAAAAGATGTTTCTGTGATGTGTTAGCTTGGCACAGTACCTGCTGTATTTTCTTAGCTGGCTTGCTAACATTATCCACTGGAAAGCCTGCACTCAGGAATTACCTGATTTTGTTCAGAGTTGGAGGGTATTTGATCCCTGCAGCAAGTAAAGGACTTCTGGAGAGCTGTGTGCAATCGGTAGGGCTAATGCTAAGCTAGCTGTTGATGGTCTAAACTGTAAACCACAATGGGCCCGTGCAAGTGCAACAACAAGAGCAGCATGGTAGGTCTTGGGTGCACAGACAGTGTGGGCGTCTCCATGCGCACCTGCTATTTTGTTTCATTTATGTGCAGCAGCGCAAAGTGCAAAAGAGCTGAGTGAAGGTGAATATAAATCAGCAGGTGTGGTGACTATTAAATACTCTCTCAACCAATGATCTTAATTTATTATCCAATCCAGTTTAATAATGGTAGAAATGAAAAGAATAAAAATACATTTGGTGAAGCCATTTATATGAATATGAGATATGGACCCACACTATTTCAGCCATAATTATAATGTATTTCTCCGCATAAATGGTCACATAGTTTAGTAAACAATATCATACAACAATGTTTGCACCACAATGTATTTCAAGAATAAAACATTAGATGCTACTTTTGCTAAAAAAGGAGTAAGAAAAGAGGCTATGATGAGCCCTGCATGATAACCAGACTCCCACAAAAAGAGCAGAATATCAAGCTATAACCGACCAGTCTGAGGTGTGTGGAGGTGTGTGTGGTTATTTTGTAGCAGCTTGGTGTCGTTTTCAGCCAGTTTAATGAAGGTAAACATAGTGAACGGCTGTGCGTAATAGCAGTGCGCTCTGGCGCTGCACTTCTCTAATTGGAGGCTTCAGATTTATCAACATGTCTGTCCTACTGCCTTCAAATGCTTCAGGGATTTAATGAACTGGGGAAGCTTCTCATACAGAAGCAGCTGCTGGACACCATATACTGTAAGAATCACCCATATTCATTTATAGATCAATACAGACCGATTTACTGACTTTCCAATTTTGGTTTGAGAGTGTTAAATTGAAATTATTTATTTATATTTCAAGCATTAATCCATTATTGCAGCACGTTTTCAAGTATTTACTTTGTTCTTGTTGATAAAATCACTAAAACACCAAAGCTTGACGCTGCCAGAAGCAGACACAGTTCTGAGATTTCTATTTTCAGCACAATGTCTAGGACCAAATTTCATCCAAAATACACTTTGCACTGCTTCATTTGAATGGACCTCCCATCTGTCTGCAGCTCTCCTCCCACCTGTGCACCCTTTGCTCTGTGCTGGTCACCAAAATACCACACATACGGGCAAAGTGAGTTTGAAGGTCAGGGAAATACCAAACAGTCGGATGTCGTTGGTCATTGTGCCTCCACGAAAATAGGGCCCAGTGTCTCATTTTCTATTTCCTCAGTACATGTAGAAGATGTGAGATGTGAGTGTGGAGGCTTTGGTTTTTTTGTTTAAAAGCAGCTTTATCGGAGCGGTGCTGTGTAATGAAAGTAATGTAAAGAGTAATGTAATCGATTGCTGTTGAGGCTACTCAGTAATGCAATTACTTTTTCAATGAGTAATATGTCATTAATGATCGATTACATTTATCAAATAACTTGTCTGCTTGAGCTGCTATCAAAAGGTGCTACAGTATCATGTGCGTTGAATAGTCAGTAATTGGTTTTGACAATTTTCTTCCAAAATGAGAAATTTTACAATTTGGGCTTTTTCTTTGGGCTTTGTTCTTGACAGCACACTTTGACTATTTGAAGACACATGTCCCTGTTTCACGCCACATCATGGCATGACATGTTGAAAAGATTATACAGATAATTCCACTGTTGTTTTTTTTATTTCAAAAATGAAAACAGGGACATAATGCACTTACAACATTTAAACTGAGTGGTATTTCCATCCAGTAGTCAGCCACCATGACTTCATCTGTTTGACTTAAGGACCATTTCTACCCTTAACATCTGTCTGTGAGTGTTATATGTAGGAGGACGATCCAAAGTTCATTTCCACTGCTGGCTTGTGTGTCTGGATGCCTTGAAGTTAAACACTCAGCTTCCATTAGAGCAACTCCCATTGTCTTGTGTATAGTGATGTGTCTTTATAGCTGTGCAACTCTGCTCAGAATTGATGAATGTTGTCTTCACAGAAGGTCTATCTTAGGAAATTGCCTGAATTTTTCCAGAAACCAAAATCACATACTACATATTTGCTTGATACTCAGTGATGTCTTTGTAATGTGGGGTAAGAACCACACATCTCTGCTAAGGAGAAAAGTTGAGGCACTCACTTCAGACTGTAGATGCAGGTGACCATGCTGTCACATTGAGATTCAAATTTCACTTTTCCTGAAAATGTCAGTTTCCTCCTCTATTTTTTCTTTCATTAGGTGACTGAGCCGAGCTGTGCTCTGTAATCTTCTTCGCTCCAGGGAACTCTCAGTCTCTCATGTTTCACCACTAGACTGGAGGTACTCCACAGGCAATTGTAGAGTGAAGAGTTCATGCACTCATAATGAATGACGCTGCCACCTCCTTTGGCCTTTTACTGAGTCCTGAAATGACTGCCTAGCCTGCCTAGAAAACTGAAATAAAATACAGTGTTTCTTGCTTGACAGTAAGCTGGGTAGGATTTCCATGCACCTGACTAGTCCTGAAAGACGCTCTACCTCGGTTGACCCTAAGAGCGGGATGGAAAGGAAAAGTCATTTAGCATTGTGGCGCTCCACAGGATGACTCACTCCTCCACTGCCAGAACCAGATGAGAAGGGAACTTCCCTTCTTTCTTCCTTCAGCGACTCCTGTCTCTCCGCTCCTTTCTCACTGTTGACGTTTCCACAGCATGATGAGTGCCTGGGTAATATTTATGTCCTGCTTCTTTTTCCCCTCCCGGCACAGTGTCTGACACATTTAAATAAAAAAAAAGGAAAGATGGGCATAAAATGAGGTGAGCACCAGAGGGTGAGGGGGGGGGAGAGTAATCTGGAGAGATATTGTATTTCCAGTACTGTATGGCTGCAGGAGGGTTTTATCGCTGGACTGGCCATGGTGCTAGAAAGCTGCTTCCAAGCACCTGTCTCATATTGGAGAGTGACGCTCTGCCTCCCAGTGTTGTTCACTCCATCATTCCTGTGGCAGGCAAAGTGCTGGCAGAGACTTTACAGCTATCTGTTCCATCTCCTGGGCTGGCACTGCATCTACACAAATCTCCTATGCATACTCTACTGCATTAAAACAATTTCTCTAGCGCACATAAGCCTAGCAAAGACAGCTGTGGATTTTAGTACCATGCAGTGTGCATAAGCATGATCGACTTATCAGTCTAGATGTATATCACACTACGAAAACATGCAGCAGCTCCTCAGTTTGATTCATCACACACAGCACACAACTCACATTAACAGGGCTGAGGTTCAGCAGAGAGGAAGATGGTTAAATCATTTTCTCATGAGACAAGATATCACTCCCATCCAGGGCTCTGGCACCACTTCTTTGGATGTTCACAGTTGCTATAAAATACTTCAACACACCGTAGTCCTGTAGGTCTCTTGTTTCTGGAAAAACCCAGGAAGAGCAGAGTTTATAGGCAAAACAGAAAACTGGAGCGACCCATGCTTTTGTACACTGGTCCCAGTTTAGGGATAATTCCAGTTTCAAAGGCAGATCTTAATCATTCAACAGACATTCAATTGACATTGTTCATTATTTCCTTTGTCAGCAGGTCTTCACCCCTAATGGAATGTCATTACCTTTCAGACTTCTTTTGTGGTCTTTAATACTGAAACCTTATTTAAATTTAGATGCCATATCATTCAAACCATAGTCTATACTCCTCAGAGGCAGTCATTTACGAACCTTCCTCAGGGGAGGTAGACTTGGGTCTTAAGCGCCTTGTAGTCTCTTCACCAGCTGCGCAGATTTGACCTGTTTGACAGTTAATACTTGAAGGAGGGAATGAGATTAGTATCCCCCCAAACTGTCATGGCAATTTACCTTTTGCACTTGACTTCAATGAGGAAAGAGACAATTCTCAATACAGTATTGCAACACTTTAATGCTCAGAGCATGGCACACTCGACACAGACATACCAGCTGCTGCAGAGGAGTGAGCCCCGAAGAGTGGGACAGACACTCCTTTACCTCTTTCTCACTGTCGTCTAGGAGTTTTTGTGACTAATCTTTGTGTGGCTATATCCGAACAGACATGACAGGATATGCTTCAGCATGAACAGATGTTCTTTGTTTCTCTTTCACTTGGGAACATACTGTTCAGACGTACAACCATGATTCCTATAACTGTCACAAAGCATTTTAACCTTTCACAAGTTTGCACAAGCATTTGTACATATTCATACAAGGATTTCCCTCATAACTGTAAGGTTATTAACCAAACTGTTCCATCATCATCATCACAACTATAGGTGCTAGGGTCATGTATCTCTTCTTTTCAGATAATTTGATACATATCAGAGCTAATTCGAGAAGATTCAACTTGAATTTTTTAAAATAATTAAAGAATGACTAGAATAAATCAATTGTTACCACATTTATTTAGTCAAATGCTGAATCAGAAATACCCCTGAAAGATTATGTCCTTTGCTACACAAACTAGTAAACATGGACAGTGATACACTGGACAACTTTTTAGTTAGTTCCTAAGGCAATTTCACTGAAATGCTGCTGACAGGGTATTGTTTACTTCAGTTCCTGGAATCTTCTTTCTGAATATAGTATTTTTTCTAACACTCAATGGTCGCAAGTAACAGTTTTGCCTGCAACCAGGATGAGATAGCCACTTGGAAGTAACATTACCTGCTAATGCTAGCATTTTTCATTCTGCGTTGACTGCTTCTCTTTGTCTTTCTCTTTGTAACTGTATCATTGGCACCTTCTTAAATTAGTATTGAGGTATGTGTTGCATGACTGCTGATGTCAGGCAGTGTTGTACATGGTAGTTTCTTTTAGTGTGGGAAAGTCGTGGATGACTCAAGGCAGATATGTGATTGGGAAACGTTATTGTTAATGAGTTATTTGGAAAGATCTGTTGAGGGTTTGTTGACAGCCATTTCTTTTTCCAAATTTCATGTAGAAATATCTGACTCGTGCCAGTTTTCCAATACGTATGGGTTAATCTTTACACCCCTAATATTTTCTGGAGTGCTTAGTTCTGGAGTTCTGGCAATTGTGAGCACCCACAGGAAAATTACACTGTTGGGTGACCATATGAGGAGAACGGTAATATTGTCCAATGAAGATAAAAAGAGAAAATAAATAGTGTCAAAACAGTAACTTAAAGCTGTGAAAAAGCACAGGTGTTACTAATAACATTAATGTTGGATATGTTCTCTTACGTATCCCAGTAAGCCATGCCAGAGTGACAGTGAGTGAGCATGCACAATACCAGCTAAATGGAATTCAGCCATCTTTAAACTGATTATTTACACATGAGCTTTTTCTACTATGACATGTCAAAATATCTTTTGTGAAAAAGGCCTGTACAGTGTCATTAACAACCAGACCTATAAAAAGAAATGGATATGTTTTCAATAAAACAGTCTGCAGTGTCTTGCTGTGGCTTGTCAAGTGACAGCAATGCTAGTCAATCTAAACCTGTGGTGAGTTTGCCTAATGTAGCTTCAGATTTTCTGGATAAAATGTCACTTGTTTAAGTAGTTCCAAATGTACTGTTGGTTCCAACTGCTAAGCAGCATGTGTGGTGGGCGTGTGTGTGTATGACTGTGAGTGTGTGTGTGGGTGTAGCCAGCTGTATTTATGTTTGGTGAAACCCATGATTTTTTGCACTGATTATATTCTATTGACTTGTTCAGTGATTAATTCAGCAAATCAATCAGACCCAACTTGTAATAAACTGGAATTATCATTTTAAAACATTACAGTACATAACCTAGTGTGGACCAGAGCTCTTCACTCTTTGCAGGATTACAATGCAGCAACCAGGTTACACGGGCACATCAATGAGCTTAGCTTTTAGACCATGAGCCACTATGTCTGATGCCTCAGGACTTGCTGCATATTGATCACAGCCTGTAGTTCAGTGGACAAACACAGACACAAAACCAGAGCAGGCTGGCTATCACATTTCCATATCCACTCTAACATGATGGTGCTTATTGATTGCTCTCATCCCAATGGCTGCTAATAAATACCTTGTTGCTTCAGCTCCTGTAGTTTTTCCCTGAGCTTGCATCTCTCCAATATGGATCCCTAGTACTGCGTAAATCCCCCATTTGCTCTAAGTAGGACCATCTGCCATTACTTTCTAATAAAGATTAAATATATAATATATAAAGATTTAAGATCTTGGATAATAGTGTCGAGGCAAATAGATTGATAATGATAATAGATGGCTTTAAGACAAGCAGAGCCATCAGCTAGGGCAGGGAGGAAATCAGGAAATGAATAGCTGCAGTAATTGCGTGTGCGTGCGCGCGAGCGTGTGTGTGTGTGTGCGCACGAGCATGTCTTGCCTGGCAGAATTTGCGGTGCACAACACAGAGACAGCAGGCTGTCTGGCAGCCTTCCATTTGTTTAATTATTTTTCCTTTTTTTTTACCCACCTGACAGGTCTTCACTCATTCAGAGTGTTGTGACAGTTGGTAGCAGCAACATCCAGACAGATGAGTGAACGACATTATACTGAGCTGCTCACTTCTCTGTGCTGTCCTCTCCGTTAGCCTTTGTACACTTCCTTTGCTGAGGCAGCGTGTCAGTTTCTTATTGTAGGTCACCTCAATCATAATGAACAGGACTGCTCGATTCTTAGTAGTCTAATACTACTACTTACTAAAGTAAAACAAGTAAACTAAAGAAAAAAGTTATTTAATGATAATATAGGTGATTTACTTTGTGTGTTATAGTGTACGTTTTGTTAATAGTTCTTCATGTTTTTTACAATTATTAATTTTAAAAAATCATTTAAGCCTTGCAAGCATTCAGTGTGTAGAACATCAACACGGCACATACAGCTTATAGAGCTGTTTGTTCATTGATTACAATAAAAGTGTACTGTAATGATGTTTATTTTGAATAATAAAAAAAATAATGAAAACAGAAATCCAGGCCAAGAAATGGTCAAGGACATGACCCCCTGTAAAACCACAAAATGTTGTTTTTACATTTTGGGTTTTTGTACTTATTAAAGAAATTTGATATATTGTAAAAATCCGCTTACCAACACCTCTAAACAGCTTTAGTGTTGGTAAGCGGATTCCTTTACCTTCAGACAGACCCAGGCTAGCTGTTTCCCCCTGTTTCCAGTCTTTGTGCTAAGCTAACTGGCTAGTTAGCTTAGCATAAAGACTTCTCATAAATATAAGGCTACCAGCTGTAGCCTTATACTAAACAGCCAGATATGAGAGTGGTACTGTATCAATCTGGCATAGACGTATTGAGTGGTATCAAGAACATTGGTAATACAATAAGCATAGACAAGGTAGTGGCCAGAGTAGGGGAGGAAAGGAAGGGAAACAGTCGTTTTTCTGTCTGTATCCACCTACTGTACCAGTGCTTGAATGTTTGGAAAGAGGAAATGGAACTGGGAAAAAGAGACTAAGAGGGAGAGAGGGGTGGCTGATCCATAAAGAAACATAAATAGACAAAATCAGAAAGAAAAACATAGGGAAAATGCAGACAAAGCAGGTTCCTTGCTCGAGTCCTGTCTTCCTTCAGAAAACAAGCCATAAGTTCCGCTGAGCTCGCGCATCAAGAGCTCCTGTCCCTCTGGCTGTTACCCATGAGCACAAGGGCTGGACACCCATCCCATCCTGTCCCAGAAAGACGCATCGTCCGACGTGGTTGGGGTGGAGGGGCAGGTGCTGCTCCCCAGTGGGATGACGGTGGGGGGGAGGAGGGACAATGTATGCAATTCCTGTCTGGCACACTGTCAAGCTCTCACGGGAACAAGGCACAGGAAGTGTGTGTGTGTGTGTGTGTGTGTGTGTGTGTGTGTATGTGTGTGTGTCTGTCTGCTACTATTGGGACTCTACTCCCCTCCCCTGTGAAAGTGAAAATCTGGTGAGGCAGCAGGCATAAGTGGAAAAAACTGCAATGCACTTGGATGTGATATAAGGTCAGCAGTACTGTATATGCACACAGACACACACACACACACACACACACGTGCATACACACACACACATACACCATAAATGCCTTTCAGCAGGTCTGTTGTAAAAGTCAAACGATCCATTTGAGCCCCATTATACCCCAGCTCCTCCTCTGCCTCGTATGGAACAGATTCAGACAAACTCCCACAGACTCACATATTTACAATCAAAACATTTATCAAAAATAAATCCAGTGTTTCACTCAATTGACAATCCTCCAGGAAACATGTTCAGCAGTCAGAAACATTAGCAGTCATGGTTTCAGCAGGTTGAATTCTAAGAGGTTATATGGTCTTGAAATCCACACAGTCTGTGCTACAGTGTAAAGTCATATTAAAGTTGCAAAAGGCAGCTTCACACCTCGACAGCATGTGTTGCAGCGAGAGATCCTCAAGTGTTTGGGCTTTTACAGGTTTAAATTACTTTTGCTACATCCACACTAATATGTTTTCATTTTAAAACACATAATTTTTGCTACGTTTATGCATGACGTCCACACTGATCCGGCGTTTTCAAACCCCTAAAACAGAGACTTTTGAAAACGCTGCTGACCCTGTTTTAGTTTGAAAACTCCAGGATTGCATTTTAGTCTTGACAGGTGGAAACAGACTGTTGAAAACAATGACGCAGACACCCACGTTCGTTTCCTGATTGGGTCTTATCAGTCATGACTTATATCGTGTTACTTTCAGTAACAGTTCCACCTCGTTGTCGGTCCAAGCAAAAAAATCTCTGGTATTACTTTTCGCTATTGTTGTTCTTCCTCCATAGTATTTTCTGCAACTAAGCAACCAACCGCAGAGTCCATCTTTTTGTGGTTTTATTGGCGGTTGGCAAACAGCTTTTGGGTGCTGCCAACTACTGGATTTTATCAGTTCCACAGTGCAAACTATTTACAGCATTCACCCCAAATGCTCCCATTCACAACACTGTCCATTCTATAACCCAGGCCCAATTGCCTGAGTTCATGCAAATCCCTCCCTCAGTGTTACATCCAGCTCTTCTCCAGACATGTCCACAACGTTCAAGAATCTCCTGGCAGCATCCAATACCATCTTAATCCTTTCCGACTTTGCCTGTATTTCAACAGCACAATTGATAACCATGGCAATGAATGCCAAAAGGCCTTTCTTGTCCATGCAGATATTTTGTTCAGCTCCATTCCTTTTCTGCTCCAGTTCCTTTTGTATGGCCACTATCTTGTCTTTTTCTCCATTCTCATAACAGCTTCGGTGTAAGACCATCCTTTTTCTGCTCTGATCTTACTCACTTTCACTTCTTTAATCCTTTTTGTACACTGTGATGACCCCGCATGGTGCTTCCCCTCGCAGTGCGGGCACTTTGCTGGCTCTTTAAAATCCTCCATATTGCAGTTGTCCTCCTCCCACATCTTCTGACTCCTCTGCACACTGCAGTAACATCTCCATATCCCTGACAGTAGAAACATCTGAGAGGAGCCCTCTCATATGGCCTCACCTTGTAACACACATAATCCAGGCACACTCTTTCCAGTGCTTCTCCTTTAAAAGTCAAACATATCGACTTACTGTCCTTCTTTTTTTTTCCTTTTCTGAATCTTTTCATTCTTCTTGCTTCAAACACACCTTCAAAATTCTCAGACGACTCAGCATCGGTAGACTGTTCCAAGTCAGAAGCATTCCACACAGCTATAATCTTTATATGTACTGATATCCAGGGCCCTGACATTTAGATACACAATCGATAATGACTATCTCTCTTCTAGTTATCCTGAATGACTTAACAGCTCCAACTTTTTCTTCAACAAACTTTCCAACCTCATGTGGATTCTTCCTCAATTGCTGACTGGAATCACTTGAAACACTTGATAAATACTTCTTGCACAGAGTACACAATCTGTTTCATGCTTACAACAGCAGGACGGAGATCGTTTTTGTTTTAAAAAGCTGTTTTAAAATGAAAATGTATTAGTGTGGATGTAGCCTTTATTATCTGGGAATATTGTGAGGAGATGTCAGATGATGAGTCCTGTGTGTTCAGGATGCTTTGTGTTTGTTCCAGTTTGTGGATTACTAGTTGTTAGATGTAACTGTGGTTTGCAGAGTAGCATGGTTTCTGGGTTCAAATCTACAGGCTGTGCTGGGGTTTTTCTGTGTGGAGTTAGCATATTTTCCCATGTCTGTGGTTTTCCTCTCCCTCCACAGTCCAAAGACATGCATGTCAGGTGAATTGGAGACTCTAAATTGCCTGTAGGTGCAAGTGTACATGTTGTATCCTGCCTCTCTCACTGGCATAAGCAGGGATAGAAGATGGATGGATAGATGGATGGATGGAGATTACATTACATTTACTGTTAGTAAATACCCAACAGGTTTTTCCTGTTTTCCTCAAAGACACATACTTTAGCTCTTGACAGTCCTACTGGTAGACACATTAAACATTAGGTTACACCACAGTCTCTGTCTTGGCAATGCTGCCACTCATTTGTTTAGACTTGGAATGCAGAGTTTGAAATGATCCTCTGTGGGTCTGTGGGGCTAAGTAGAAGCCAAAGCGTGGGCGCAGAGTGGAGGAAGTATACAGTGGCCTGGGTGAAAGTTGGTCTAATCTGTGCCAAGTGTGAGAGGAGGAGGTTGTGTTAAGGCTCCGGGAATTATAAAAACAATGTGTGGCAAGTGACGGACCCTCTCCCGGTGCCCCGAAGGATTTTGAATTTATCCAAAGAATGCCATATTGTTGCTTTGTCAGCTACACAGTTTCATCACAGACTCAATTCCTGAAAGAAATAAAATTGCATGAGTTTGTTTACAGTTTTACAAGAACGTAACAAATGTAAATGTAAATAATATAACATGCATGAAAAATGCATGATGGTGTGTGCTGTAGTACAGCTGCTAGCTAACATGTCTAATTGCCTCTGAATAGTGTTAATTAAAATGCATCTGGAAATGGAGGATTGTATCTATTGCATTATAACTGAACATCACCTTAACTTAAATTTTGTTACTTTTACTACTTATTTTGTGTAAAAAAAAATCCATCACACAGATTTGTGAGTTCAGTACCTACAGCGGCCCTGAAAACTCAATGCACTGCAAGTTAAGAAAACAGAAACCATCACCAAATACACAAATGGTGAAACAGAAAAAACACAAATGGGTTAGGGGAAGGGAGGGAGGGGATCACAAGTACTGGCTGCATTCTGAGAACCAAATCTATATTTGCAGTCTTTTTGTATTTGGTTGTAATTTAACTTCATGAAAGCTTTTGCATTTTTTGCTTCAAGCATTTGATGTCTGGTTGATCTTGCGTGAAAAAAAGGCCATTAGATCACAGGAAGGGATGTGTTTATATGTCTGTCGGAATAAACAGAGTAAGAACTACAGTCGGTATTTAGCATGAAATGATAGTCACCAAAACTAAACAGACAGAGTAAATGGCTGCAAACTAAAACTACATCTTTAGAAATACCCCCAAAAAGACACTGATTACAGCACTTCATTTATGATTGAGGTGATATCTGGGAAGTGCACTGTAAATCACCAAAGACCGAGACAAAATGATGAAAAAAGAAGGCCACAGATTGCCACTTTTACAGGATAATACCAGTGTTTTTGATGCCTGTATTTCCGTTCTTGCGGCTGGTGTCTGCACGCAGTCTGAGAACAAGGAGAAGCCACTTGCATGTCATGTAAAGCATGAGCTGTTTGGGTGAAATATACACTACGCTTGTTCCTGACAGGCAACTTTGTCTGGCATTAGTGATTTTAAATCAGAATAGCTTTACAGTACGGTGCAGGCAAAAGGTTAAAGGTGCAGTATGAAAAGAATTACGATATAAGTCAGATGAAATAACAGTGGCACTGCAGTGTTTGTTCAAGTAGATGTCCACCTGCTGTGCACCATGACAAACCTATCATAAGCAAAACAGCGTTTTATCACTTTGAAAACACCAACTGGAAGCACAATATGTATCCTTAACCAGAGGCCGACTTCCCTTTGTTATTCTAACATGGCTGCTTTATCTGGAGGAGATCATTTTCACATAAAAGGCATGATACAGTATCATTCATTACCGTGTTTCATGCTGTATAGTACACACACATACATGGTATCAAAGACCACAATAAAAGGCTGTCCTATATTCTTCACAAATGAAAGATACACACACACACACACACACATAAACACACACACACACACATACATAGACCTGACGGATTACAGCCAGCATCTGTTGCCCAGATATGAAGATAGTCGCTGCCACAGCTGTTATCCAGAGGAAGTGGAGCTCGGCAGGGAGGCAGCCCGGGGCCAGAATGCAGCCAGGGCTCGGAGAGGAAAAGGGAGGATTTTATCAGCGTCTCCATCTGTGGAGGCACAAGACAAGATGAGAGACACACCTTTCATTAACCTTCACCTTCCTCCTCTTGTTCTCGCATGTGCATGTGTGAGTGTTTGTGTTTATGTGGTCAGATGGCAGATAAAACGCTGGCAGAGCAATTTAGTTACAGAGAGTGAAACGGGTTAAAACCCTGCTTTCAATCTTTGTTTGAAGATTTTTCTACAGTATTCTATATCTACTGTATCTATATGAACCGCGTTCTTCAAATTTGTTTTGTATTTCATTTATATTAAAATTTTGAGGATTGTTTAATTGTCCGATATGTTCCATCTTTGGTGTTTTTATCATATTATGTTTTGCACATATTACACATCCATTTCTTTATCTCAGTATCAAGGCATTTGTTGTTTAAACCCTACCAGGAATTAAATTAAGACAAATATTTAAAATGAAAGAAACAACAGAAAAATATCTTTTTATGAAAAAAGAAGCAGGCTAGAATCCATTTTGTGCATCATTTTGAAATAAGTGGTTCTGGACACTTGGCGACAGTTAATTTTCTAACCCGTGGCACAAAAGAAGAGGAAGGGATAGAAAGTAGAAAATGCTTGACTTTATGCAAATGAGGGCACATTTCTTCACATGTCTTAAGACATATAAAAATACTCTGCTTTGAATAGTAATTTGTGTCTAATATGGTTTTTTACACCAAAAACATTCAATTACCTTGTTAAAGTCTTGAAAATTACATCTAATGCTTCTCCCTCTCATTGAAACATGGAGATATAAATATGCTTTCATTTCAAACTGCTGGACGCAAGATGTCTCCTACTTCATTGGAAAGTCCATTCTCAGTGTTTGTGCACTGGAGGTTTCAAGTTTGGCTCCAAACTAGTTGTGATGTCACAAATCATGCTTGTAGGTACACGCCTTAAATTCAGATTTTAAGTAAGCACAGAGAAACTTTCCTCCTGCTGCAGTTGAATGTGTAAACAGCCCTCTAGTGTCAAACTCTGCACATATGTCATTATACAATGAAGATAACACATCCAACTACAGCCATAGTAATCAAAACACATTTTTGAGTGGAGGGGGACTTTAAGTTCTTTAGTGACAAAGAAAAAGTGATGCAGTGTTGGAACAGGAAGTCTTTACCAGAGTGGGGATAAATGTCTTGGGAAGAGAGGCATATTATTGTAGTTTGAGAAATTAAATTGTATAAATAAGTAACACAAAATATTCTGTAAGCTTTCTCACCAAATAATGCACTCATAATTTTTCAAATTTCTGTAACCTGTGCTCTCTCACATACTTCATACACACTTACATATTATACATAACACGTGTTCCAGACCTCTGTAATGCATTTCTACTGTATTCTAATATTTATCTCGTCTGGTTTTATATCCTGCAGTTTACTGCTGTAATGACCATTTCCCCCCAAGGATCATTGAAGTTTCATCTCATCGTCTCTACCTCTGTCAATCCTAATTCAGGAGTGTTGACCCAGGGAGTAATATTTTTCAGAAACAGCTGACCTTTGTCAGGCTGAAAGTGTTATGATGAGGAGACCTGTAGCTTAACGCCAGCTGACAGGTTTGACATGTAAGATTTGATTGGTGCCAAGGGGTGTGTCAGACACTGACATGAAAAAGAGGAAAAAGAAATTGGGCTGTTAACATTCATGAGAAATGATCACAGTGTCAGAAGGACAGCATCCACTTGTCATCGCTCCAGACAGCACTTATCTATTTGACTGGCCATCTTTCTTCTTCTTTCTTCATCCCAGTGATGTTTGAATCTATCTTTCTTTCATTTTTTCTGTCCTTCTGTCCTTCCTTCCTTCACTCTTTTCCTTACTTACTTTCTTCCTTCTTCCCTTCTTTCCTGTCTTCCTCCCTTCCTTCCGTCCTTCTTTCCTTCCTTCTTTCCTCCCCTCTTTCCTCCATCCCTCACTTCCCTCCTCCTTTCCTTCCTTCCTTTCTTCCTTCCTCCTTTCCTTCCTCCCTTCCTTTCTTCCTTCCTTCCTTAATTCCTCCATCCCTCACTTCCTTCATCCCTTCCTCCCTTCTTTCCTTCCCCCTCTTCCTCTCTTACTTCCTGCCTTCCTTCCTTTATCCCTTCCTTCCTCACTTCTTTCCTTCCTTCCTCCATTTCTTCATCCCTTCTTTCCTTCCTTTTCATCCTGCATTCCTTCCGTCCTTCCTTCCTTACTGTACTACCTCCTTCCCCCTTTTCCATTTCTTTACCTTTCCAATTTTTTAATTTCAAATTTTTCTATCTTCAAAACTGTCTGATCGAAGATCAGTCCAAGCGTCACCATCCGCCTTTGTCAACTTTTATCAGCCGGTTGCACAAAGACACATTCAGTGAAGCTCTGGATGCACAAATATCACACATATTCTATCACTGCTAACTAGAGATAGAAGAGCTCGAGTTTGCAGTGTGATCAGAATCAGGGCACAATGCACATGCGAGCAATATAAATAGACAAGGTGAAAAAAAAAATGCAGACATACTGTAGATAGGAATAAATAGAGCCACAAGAGATGTTTAGCATCATGAAGTAGATCTCAAAGCCTGTCGTCAAATGCTAAGTGCATATCCCTGCTTATCAGCCACCTGTCCATCCAGCCCCCTCTGCTCTCCCAAAGCACCTGAGCTGCTGGCCGCTCTTCACAGGCCTGGACCCCACTGTTGTGACTGTGGGAAACATGTGACTGAAAGACTTAATGGGCAGTCTAAATCACAGGCCTGTCACTTTGTGCCTTCATTCAGATTAATGTGCACACCAACCGGCCAGGCATTAAGCCCCACAGGCCCTCTCAATGACACACCTCAGCGCTCTGTGGCACACTGCTGCGCACCTGCTGCACACAAATACACACTGAAAACCCACACGGAGGCTTGTCATGCTCCTTAAGAAGCTCATGCACTCAAAACACACACGCCTTCACCAGGAAAAGCAAATAAAATCAGCACACTGCAACCTTGGAAAGAGATGAAATGGAAAGAGTGAAACAATGGGAATGTCGGGGAATCAAATGTATCTCAACTGCAGAGTCCTCCAACAAAAACAAGACCATGGCCTTGCTACTCCATCTCACCATCAGCCTTCAGCTAGCAACTGAAGCACTTAAACATGTACTGTAGGACATCTCCTCATGATTAATATTATTAGTTTCCATTCAAATGTCCTGTAAATTTTAAATGATTGGTTGACATGAGACAATAAATATGAATCAGGTGTGTTTCCATAAGCCTGGGGGATGAATTAATATGATTCCTCAATAAAAGAATGAAGTAATGTTAGAAAGATTTATAGAAATCTGTTCAAAAGGATGTCAGCTAAAGATTATGTTTCACTTTTACTTGGAGATTTTACAGACAGAAATGACAGCACATCCAACATCTGTAGAGGTTGCTGATCTTTGCTGTTTACTGCTCAGTATCTTAAATGACAAACCTTTGTCACCTTAAGTGAGCATTAAATTTTTTTTTTCTTTTTTTTTTCCTGAAATGTGTCCACTTCTACAGTATCATAATTTCTTTGAAAAGACTTTGTTGGAAACAAAGCTTCTGACACCCTGAGTATCAACAGTCTCAGTCACTTCCCAAAAACCGGTTTCATCCAAAAGAATCAGATGTTAAGTATTAATTCTTTGGGATTCGGCAATGAATTAGTGCCTCTTTTTTATTTTCTTGGGACAAGTTCTGTAGTGGCACCTGATATTGCTGTCTTGAAAATGCTCATAAATCATGATGTCTTCTCTTTTTCGCTTTCTTGGAGCTCAAAATAAATCTCAACAGCATCTGGCTAATTTTAATGAAAATAGTTTCATCATCTGTTGGAGAGAAGAGGAGAGGAGAGGAGAGGAGAAGAGAGGAGAGGAGATATGAAAGGATGCTCTGCCCTCATTTGGTAGAAGAGAGAAATGCAGCATTCAGGACTGAGACCTCATAAAGCATCAACATTCAGCCCCTTCTAACTTTTCAAGTATTTTCTCCTTGAAGATAAATTTAGTACTCTTACAAAGCAACACTAAACACTGACCTATCACAAGTTAAATTTGGATGATCAAACACTTTGTACATGCATAGATTATATTGTAAAGGCTCAGAGGGTTGCTACAAGCACATTTATTAAACACAGTTTTTCTAATTGTGAATCCAAGATACATTATACAGTATTACACAAAGACTCGATTGATATGAAGGAATAATGTGTCATTATTATGCATAAATATGCAACAGTCCACAGTATGTGTACTTTCTTAACAAATATTATGGCCTTAACTATCTAATTCATACTTTCCAGTGTCTTATACAGTAAATGTAGAAGAACAAGGTACCGTATTGAGCTGTGAGAGCCATCATGGCTGACAACAAACGCTGATACCTAAAGTCAGAGTTTCTCAATAGAAAAACAAAACACCAAAAATAACAGAATGCTTAGCAGGAACATTGCCAAAATACCCCCACAAGGAGATTTGACCATTTAATACTTGTTCAACACCACTGAATGAGGTTATAACTACTTACAACTCAGCTACATCCTGATTCCAAATTTGTTTTAGCGCACAGAAAGACAAACTAATAGATGGACAGTGAACATGCACTACTTAATTTGCGGACTTCAATGACATATATATATAAAAAGAGACTACATTATATTCTATTGGAGCCTAAATTATCAATTTAAAGAGTGTGTGTGTGTGTGTGTGATATTTAATTTTGAAGAACTTTTAACCCTATCCATTCTCATCAGCATAGTTTTCAGCCACAGCAGGCAGCTATTTCCACTGTCCCCTACCTACCCAGCAACAAATACAGAGTTATTATTGGACTAACATTCATCAGGTCATAGGAAACACAACTTCAAATGAATGATTGTGCTACGTGTCTGCTGGATTTGAAAATAAGCTACCATATCAGCTTTATAAAGTGATGATATGTCCGTATTTTGTTTACAGCTTGTTTCTGCTGCCACCAAATGGACAATAAAGCACTTGAAGCAGGGTTTTGCTGGTAAGCACCATGTCTAAAAGACTTAAGTTTCAGGCAGAGGACATCCATCAGCATACTGACAATCTAACAATTACATTTTCCAAGCTAAACAACAAAACTAATGTTAAGGTGTAAACTTTGCATGTAGAAAAAAGTTCTAGTCATTTTTTTTATGTTGTGGAAAACTGTGAGAGCCAAAGTGAGACAAGAAAGAGTTGTTATACTTGAAAGAAACTATAACAATAGCCTCCAGTGTCTGTGGTCATGTCAGGCCTCAGATGCTCAATTATAACCAGTCACTCTTTTATACAAAGCAAAGCTAAAGGTTTCTGTAAGCTTCATATAAAAATAAACATAGTTGTCAAGCCCATTGACTTCCAGTAGCACCAGACAAACAAAACACACTTGGTCTCTAATATTTCAAACACAAAAACACTAGCATGAGTGTTCTTTTTCAGTAACCGGAAATAGTCCTTCTAAGAGCTCTTTTCTGGGAACAAGCCATTGCTATACTTCTCTTCACTGAAAGGAGACCCCTCACATAGTAGCTGAACAATGTTTGATTTTTATGGCATTGTTAAAGGACGAACCATTTCTATGAAATGGCCTCCCTTGGTAAGAGCCTTCTTATAATTTCCAGACCCCTGGTTGAGTGTAGCTCTGTATTACACCAATTAGAGCAGTGAGTCATATGTCACTAGCCACCGGAGGATTCTGCCTCCTCCACTCTATGCTATAAATTTACCTCTAGCTGTTTCACTGGCAAGGCCTATTGTCGTTCAGCTGCTGACTGACAGCTGAAACTGATATGTTACCTACACTCTGGGGTCAGGGTGTTGTGGTGAGGAGTGTGTGTGTGTGTGTGTGTGTGGAGGTGAAAGGTCAGGGTTCAATCCAATATTACAGTATAGCGCAATTGCAGTCATTCATCTCCTTTAACCACTTTTTTTCTTTTTTGCTTGACTCACCTTCAGTCTCTGGGTGACACACTGACAATTCTACAACAAAACACATAGGTTAAAGGGTTTTCTTCACTGTTCTCTAGGTTCACAGCAAGTAAAACAACAAAGAGCTCCATTTTTTGCTCTTTCTAATATGTATCAACCTCTTTGACAGTTATGTCAGGGATTTGGCCCAGCCCCTAAGGCTTAATTAGATTAATGGAAGAGATTGGAAAGTATCTAATGACTTATCTCCTTGTATCACTGGACGGCGGAAAGATGGAGAGGCATGAAAAAGTGAATGGACACTAGTCTGCTTCCTCCTCCACTCGTCCTCTCCTCTCTTCTGCCCGCGACAAGTCAATGGTCCTTGAGAGAGCTCGGAGATGCATTACACGAAGCCCACGGCTGAGTCAAGCCCCGTCTGTATCACAGTGGCATTTCATTGGTTGTTCCTCAGCGTGACAAGAGGAATGGAACAGCAGAATATGGGCTGAGTGTGTGGGTGATAGTGGTGTAATTTTATTCTTAACGAAAAGCCAGCGTATGAGTGTCTTACTGTGATAAGGGCTAAATGAAAACAGGAAAATATGCAAAAAATGTGTCCTTTTGATTATAAAGTCTACTGTGAATCACAGTCACATGTGTGCTGCACAATATCTACAGTAGTAGAGTGCTTAAATGTACAGGTTGACTACTGGAAAGACAAAACATATGAAAACTCTTTAAATTTTGCTTAACTTAGAACCTGGAAAGATTTAAAGCTGCCCTGTAGTGTGTTTGACTACTTGTGACAGTTTGGAGTAATGTTTTGATGAGTGGGTCCACTTTTGTTGTCTTTTGTAACAAACAGGCCTCACACAGAGGGAGAAATCAGGATCTAGCTGTAAAACTGAATACTTCTCACTTTATATTTTATATTCTCAAAATCATTTATGGTAAAGTCTACATGTTTTTAAATGAAAATTAACTTTCCAAATACAGGGTTGGGAGGGTTACTTTAAAAATGTATTCCAATATAATCACGAATTACCTGTTAAATAATGTAGTCAGTAACGTAATCCAAGTATCACAATATTAAAGTAACATAACCTAATTACTTTCTGTTACTTTTGGATTACATCAATACCAAATATGCAATAAAGACAATAGAAAAGAAATATCAATAAGAGGACTTCAAGTTAAGTGTATTCTGTAAGATAAAAGAACAATGTAACCTTAAAAAAGAAAATGGGGAAACCAAGATATTTACCATCAAAAATCTGTCCTCTGCTCAGTGTATTTTTAAAGAAGCTCTTATACTATATGTGCAGCGGCATCGTGGCCTTCACCGTGTTTTTTATTCAGATTTATCTGCATCATACGAGTTTTCTCTAATTCATTCAGTATTGAGCGTGCTCTGCGACCACTGACACATTGTCAACTCCGGGCGAGTTACGCACGCAGTCGTCTCGGTGGAGAGCCGTTATGTGCGCTACAAGCTGTCATATACTCAAGCTCTCTTTTGACTTATTTGTACGAGTCTTTGGGACTGCCACAGTGCATAACGACCGTCCCTGCCTGCCCTCGCAACATAAGTTCACTGTGTGTGAAATGTGTGTACATGCGCCCGCTGTGCGCACCTGCGCGCGCCATGTGTCATCATCCTCTACTCACATCATCGTGGATCAGTGAGTTATTTTGCCCTCCCATTCCTGCTCTGCTTATTTGGGACTATAACAGTACATTGTAGTATATCGTTCTTTATTTTAAAATGTATTTTAAAATTGTAATCATGCTAATAATCCCAGTTTTTACTAAATGTATCGTTAATCTCATAACGTCTTTTTTTCTGTAACCTTTTTTTGGAATCCCAATTACGTAACGTCGTGTATTCTGTTACTCCTCAAGCTTGTCCAAACACCACTACAATGCATCTGTTTTAGAAAAACTAAACCCAGGATCTTACCTTTTCTAGGTAAAAACATGTCAGGGAGCTCAATGATTGGTGGTCCCTCTATAATTTTGTAGAAGGCCTGACCAATACACCTGAACACTTCTTTGGAGGGCCATTAAAACATACCGATCAGATTTTACCTCTAAGAAGGAGGTAAATATATGTATATATTAATAAAAGACGCCAGCTGGAAGGCTCACAGAAGCCAATAAGGGCAGCAGCTTCTACACAAGGAAAGTAGGGATACTGTTGTTAGGTTTCTGGTAACACTGTCTTTGTGACTGATTTTGGTGAGGAATGAGAAATATCTGGCCAAAAGTTTTGGTTATTTTATTTTTGTGGATTTAGTCTCAGAGAGTTTTGGAGAGCATTTCTGAACTTTTTTTCTAAGTCCAATAGTCATAATTCACCACTTTCACATTATTTCACTGACTGACATTTAGTGGCGGTAATGTGCCCAGAAATGTACTAATGTCCTAGAAAAAAGGCAAGAGAGATGAAAACTGCTTGCTAGTAAAAATTGATGGAAACAATGAAGGTTTCAAATTACTAAAAAAATCAACTTTGCAAATGTTCCCAAAGGAAGAAGATGAATCCAACACTTGTGTTTGGCCTCAAGGATACAACCACACAATGCATTTTAGTGAAAAACACTTTAAAGAGGACATACTATGCTTTTTGTGATTTTTCTTATTTTTTTTAATATTGTTATAATGTCAGATGTCTGTGCTAAACATGGTCAAAGTTCCAAGACTTGAAGTGAACGTATATAAAAAATGGTCCCTGCAAGTCAAAAGCCAGGGCTTCGCTGTCAATGTTGCTCCTTGTGATGACATCAGATTGTTTGTTTGTGCCTTGTTTATTTGTACCGAGGGGCAGCTTCCAGAAGCTAGCCAATCAGAACAGAGTGGGCTCATCAGGAGGGGGGCCTTAAAGAGACAGGAGCTAAAACGGCCTGTTTCAGACAGAGGCTGAGCTGAGGGGCTGCATAAAGGGCCAGTATAACATAAATAAGGAGTTTTTTTAAACTGTAAATCATGTTAAGATGTTCCAATAGAGCTCCAGAATATAAATATAGACCCGGAAGTGTGCATGATACATCCCCTTTAATGTAAACATAACTTTGTTTACAAGAAAATTACACAGTGTACCTTTAAAACACTACATTTGTGAAAAAATGAGTAAGAACCTCAACCTCATTAATGCTACTTGTTCTTCAATGTATTTAAGTAAGTAAGAGTCAAGTCAACCTCAACTCCACTTGATTCCCCTTTTCTTTGTGCCAACTAGAAATACTGATACTGTGTTATTGACTTGCACACACATACACAAAACACAACATAAGCAGACACAAATAATCAGGTATAATTGGGTATATTATTTAAATCCTACACAGCATACATGTACAGTATGTGCTGCAGTGCATGGAGGATGATGTGTCAACATCAGTTGTTGCAGTTGTCATGACAGGACAAGTAGTAGTATTCCACTCATGATAAGTGCAGTCTGTATGCACAGACAGTCCACCAATGCCTCAGCCCTGCTTTAGTGGTCAGCCATAAGCCTATTGGGATCTTATATGACATGGTGATGGGCTTAGATGCCGCTGGTGATGGTGGCAGCTATTCTCTGTGCAAGAGTATTAGCGGTGCTAAAAGCAGTACGTAATACCATCAGGGCCAACTGTGTTATGAGGACGTGTTACTTTAACTGAGGGAAGAGGGCAGGGGATGAAGCAAAGGTTCACAGTGACGCTCTTTAGCTCCTCAGGAGTCAGTACATTCCCTTCCTAGTCATTTACGGACAACACAGCAGATGCACCTTTAGGTTTCTGGACATGTTTAGCAAGTTGAAGGGCCTCCTCAGTGGCCCACAGGTGCCACAAGCTTCTGGGACCACCAGTGTAGCTCCTAACCCGGCTCCAGACCCAGCTCCAAAACCTGCTCCACCTCCAGCTGCAGAAAAGGTAAAACATGCAATGGAATAAAATTCTTCTGTGATCCTCTTGCAAACTTCTGTTAGATATCATACTGTTCAGTATGTGCCAGTAACAGCAGCAGCAGCCAAGACTGAAACCAAAAAAAGAAAAAAAGAAATATTGCATCCAGCTTGTAATACAGCAAGTCTGGTTACATTTGTTTCTCCTAAGATCACTGCAGTGGCTTTTTATCTGTCCCTCTATCCATTTAACTGCTCAGTGCTTATGCCAACAAAGAATCAAATAAATTTGTTTCATTACAAGGACCTCATTGAAATCGCTCATTACCCGACAGGCACTTTTAAATTCATTTCATCTTGAACACAGCAGATTTTTAAAAGTGTCTATCAGGCATGGGAGTAATTTGTCAAATGCTAAATTCACTATGCTTTAAAAACGCTCTCTAAATTAAAGTGTCTCTCTAATGACTGGGCTTTGACTAATGAAGTCGACTATCTGACTTTGGGGAAAATGTTGATTTGTCGTGTAGGAGGAGAAGCCAGCCGATAAGGAGAATGAGGACAACAAAGTGGACAAACCGCAGGGTAAGTAATAATTCATTTTAGAGGCTGAAATGGCAGGTTTAGAAGATAAATTGCTGTATGTCATTGTTTGTTTAGCTTTATGTAAGATGGGCTGTCATCTCTCATTTTACAGAGGGTTCAGGAATAT
Source organism: Thunnus thynnus (assembly GCF_963924715.1). Taxonomy (NCBI): domain Eukaryota; kingdom Metazoa; phylum Chordata; class Actinopteri; order Scombriformes; family Scombridae; genus Thunnus; species Thunnus thynnus. Next base: position 18,865,666 of record NC_089537.1, read on the forward strand.
GTTGTAACCCTCTAAATTATATTTCTGTCCGTTAGTTTCGAGAACATACACTTACTACAATACACAAATATCACAGTTTCACTCATGTAACTTGATTATTTGATCACTCTTTTCTCGCTCGCTATGTCCAGATGCTCTGACTGTAAATATGTGTAGAAGCATTTTGGATCTTTATTCCTGTAATCCTTTTTCAAAACAAAATTTGCAGAGTATCGGGAAGCCGCAAATGGCTGCAATCAGCTTTTGGCACACTTGTAAGTCGGCGGTATTGATCAAGAAGAAAAATCAGATAGACAGAAGACAATAACGATGCACACAATGACAAAATTTGACTGTTGACAGCTGATCAATATGGAAAGTTCAGCTCTGAGCTTATTGTCAGTCCAAACATCAGTTTTCCAGGTTTCTGAGGTCTATAGGAAATGTAATTTTAGTGACTTGTTGATTATGTTGTTCATAGCTTAGATACCTTTCTTCTAGAGATTTTAGAATCAAGGACAATCACCCACTTTCACCCAAAAGAGCTGGTCATTCTCTTACTTAATGTATCAGAAAGTCAGGGAGAGAGCAAACCAAAACTCCTAACCAATCTTATGACTGCAGGACATGCCGTTATGGACATGTACGGATGAATCTGGACTTGTGGAAATTAATAGTTTCATCCATGACTTTGGTTCAATTTATGCACACTTTGTGTCCTTCTCGTCCACAGTATGTCTCAGTCATGTATTTAACCAGCGCAGCACAGATGCCAAAAAAGGATTTAAACAACTGTATTTTGCCTCACTGCTTTATATAGCCCTTTCTTGAACTGTGGTTTGGACTGTTAGCATTTTAACATACTGATACTGTAAAGCCACGTCAACTATACGCTGTAGAATCATCTGGAGGGCATTATTTTTCAAGGAACTTTGAAATCATAGCACTTTTCAAAAAACAAGTTACAAAGTGATTTCAAGTAAAATAAGGAGTAAAAAAGTTAAATAAAACATATAAATACATATAAACATATAAATTGAGATACAAAGGCTTTAAAAGGAGCAGTAAAATCTCTTAAAGTAAAATTTGTAAAAAGTAAAACTTGCAGGTAACTAGTGAAGGGCAGCAAGTATTGGTGTGATGTGGTTTCTTCTCTTAGAGCATGTCAACAGTGATGTGTATAACTTGTAGTCCTGGATGCTTCACCTACTGAGACCAGAATAAAGTGTATTACAATAATCATGTCTCCAGGAGATAAAATGTAACTGTGGTTGTCCACCTTTCTTAGAATCAACTCCAGCCCCGGCACCGGCCCCGGCTCCGGCCCCAGCCCCAGCCCCGGCCCCAGCCCCTGCCCCGGCCCCAGCCCCTGCTCCAGCTGCAGTTCCAGCTCCAGCCCCAGCAGCAGCCCCAGCAGCAGCCCCAGCCAACCCTGATCAAGCAGGAACTGAGGGGTAAGATATATACCTGTTTATTGTTTGTTTTGTAGAGTGATGATCAACAAGCATAATCAAATAATTTAGCACCAATCACAATGACATCGATACACCTTCATCAGCAAGTTTTTCTCTACCTGATTTGTTCTCAGCATTAAGAATATGGAACAGCATAAACATAAGCAATTAAAGAGACTAGATGTAGTGTTTTTATCCCTAGAGTATCTGCTCTGTCTCCACACTCAACATTAGCCTACCAAAACACACACCTGCCAAGACACTGACACCACCAACTAGTATCAAATTAATCAGCCAGTGGACACTAATTAATCAGACTCCCTGGCAAGATGGCAGAGAGAGACACAGAAAGCCGCATGTGAGATCTTAATCCCCTGGTGCAACATGCATATTAACAAGAGGATGACCTGAAAGTGGATTAAAAGCTTTTCAGCTTTTTAGATGTAAGAAGCTCACCAGGGCTGCTTCTGGCCCAGCAATAAAAGCCATGAGGGCGATAGGTAAAGACAGATACAGCTGATCCTCACAGTTATAAACACACTTGTCCAAATGAGGAGACTTGATGTGAATGTTTCATCAGTGAATAACAAGGGAGTGATTGTAAGAGCTGGGGGCTCTGTGTGGAGCACAATTAGAGATGCCTGCAACCAGATTGAATGATGTGTGGAATAAATAGCCTGTGAGTGTCAAGAGTTCAAAGGTTATGTTATTACACTGTACTCCACATGAGGGCTGATCTTTGGCATGATATAAAAGAATATTGCGTACCTCTGATGAACATAATGTAGTGTTCTATTATTTTTATTGATTACGAAAAAACCTTCATCGACTGACTAATTAACACCCGACTCTGCTGTTCGCCTGAGCTCTATGAAACTTTATAGCAACTTTCAGCTTATTATTTTTGTTTTACAGTGCAACTATTTTGGTTCAGTGTCATGGCTCTCATAGCATTGTTATTGGACGCAGCAGGCAGCTGTTTTTAGTGACAAAGCTTTAAAAACAGTTGATATGCTACTTGTCCAGCACCAAACGACACACAGAGTTGTTGACTACCTGATGAATATAGTTGTACATTTAGCAGCTAATCAGCCAAATATTTCCTTCAGGAGTTAGTGGAAATCAAAAGCAAAGGCTAAACAGAGAGTGAATATTGGACTTAAATCTGACCTGGTGGCCAGAAAAATAACTCAAAATGAATGCTAATGCTATGTGTCTACTGGATGTGTAAATAAATAGGAAACTGTTTGGTAGCCAGTTAACTATATCAACTTACAGGTTGATAATATGTCACAGCTTTGTTTTCACTATCCCCAAGTGGCTAATAAATCGGTTATTGCAGGTTTATACAAGACCAAGTGTCTATACAGCCACACTTGCAGCTTCGTTGAGACCAGGGTTGCCAGGTCTGTGTGACAAAACCAGGACAGTGGCCAATCAAAAGGAGCCCAAAAACCAACCCAATACCAGAACTCAAAATATGCCTCTGCCAAACCATATACACTGCTTTTAAAGTCCAACAGCATGGCTATCATGCCCAAATGTATTGTAATATCTACAAAGTAACACAATAAATATTAAGTGTGCCAGCATTAAAAGCAGTTTTCCAGAGTTGGAATTGAGAGGCGGGCGCTGGGCGGCGGAGAGCATTATAGCACCTTGTGTGTGTCTGTGTGTACGTGGGTGGTGCGTTGGCATGTGTGTATATGCTGATCTGGATCAGCATATACACGCAGTTGGTAGGATTTATGTATAAATAAATTATTTCATTTAAAACATTTCATTTTATTTATGGATATTATTCATGTAATTTGCATGCAAAATAGGTCTACCCAACTAGCAGACAAAATTCAACCTACGGCAACACTTCAAAAGTAGCCCAATTCTGCAGGAAAACCACAGACCTGGCAACCTTGGTTGAGACTTTACTTAGGCACAGCAGTGCTTTAATCCAAATGCTAACATGCTCACAGTGATGATGCTAACATGCTGAAATTCAACTGTTAATATTTACCATGGTCACATAGTTTAGCATATTTGTATGCTAACATTTGCTAGTAGCACTAAACATGTTTCCACTGAAGCTGACGGAAATGTCTTTAGTTATGCAGATGTTTGGTCATAAACCAAAGTTTTGGGCATGTTAAATTGCACCAGATGAAGAGTTTTGAAGATGCACATTTTGTGTTGATCTATCTAGTAAATGTTGAATCTTGAGATATTTCAACTGATAAGTGAAAATTTTGACCTGCTGGTTAACTATAGGTAGTTATTAAAATGTATCCTCTGTGCACCATGATATCAGTACCAAATAGTGGAGGTGGGGGATGGTGTGTTTGTGGTGGAGGGATGGGTAGGAAAGTGAGTGAGAGGAGGAAGCCCAACTCTTGGAGTGTTTGAATCAGTCTCCTCAACTGATGTGTGCTTAACCAGAACTGAGTTCACATCCTCACTGCTGTGCAGGAAATCTCCCACTTTGTGTCCAGCATTGTTCCAGCTCACTGTGATGCCTCCCTCATGATGCATGGAAAGAGTTTTTCTGATTCATGAGGGAGTGATAAAGAAACAGGCTGTATGCTTTTTGATTATTACAAGTATATTTTATTAGCTTTGATTTGAAGATCTTAAATTAAATATATTGTTTTTTTATGTCACCAGTTATGGTGCAGTGCTGATTGATTTGTAATGACACATATGAGTCCCTTTTCTGGCTCCTTTGAACCAGACGTGTTACTGAATTTTGTCCACTAGGAGGCGACATATGAACACAGATTCCTGTGTTTGTTGCACTGATTCTGGCTGTCAGCTGAGCCTTTCCACTTCAAATGACATTTCACAGTTTAAATGTCTTTATTTGACATTACAAATCACAATTACTGTACTAAGTCATGTGTGAATGGTAGTTCCTGTAGACTCATTTTATTTACATTTATTTTATTTACCATGTTATATTTTGCTCTAAAGTGTATCACGAGGAATTTTTCTAAGAAAGTCTTATCCAACATAAACACGAACATTGTAGTAAACTGTTCATTTTTTTCCTGACCTTTCTTTTCCTTGTTCAGACAGGAGGCGGCCTCACCTCTACCCATAGTCATCAACAAGTACTCAGATGCGCAGCTCAGAGCCATAGCCAAACAGATGAAAGAAAGACTGAACATCTACAAGGAGAAAGTGACTGATCCACACGCTTCATCTCCAGAGATCAGCCCTCCTGTCAGTGAGTACAAACACAGATTTATTGCGTTTCAGCTGTGTTATAAAGCATAATATTTGTGATATATGTGAATGTGAATATCTTGTTAATCATAAGTGACACAGTTTTCAAATTATGAGTATTTCCTGTAACATTGAGTCTTAATGTTGTCCTTTCAGCACCACTGCTGCGCAAAGACCACTACACAAAAGTCATCGAGGAGAGGAAAAGGCAAGCAGAGGAGGAGCGGATAAAGAAGGAGGAGGCTGACAAGAAGAAGAAAGAGGAGCAGGAGCAGAAAAAGAAGGAGGCCGAGCAGAAGAAAAAGGAGGAGGAAGAGAAAAAGAAAGCAGAGTGTAAAGATGAGAAGGAGGAGGAGAAGAAAGAGAAGGTTGACATAAAGGCCAAGTTTATTGCATTTTTCTGGTCTTTTGTTGACATTCTGCTGAAGCCAATAGAGGACAGCATGGACTCTGTGGTGGGGACGACCATCGACCCTTTCACAGGTAAACTCCTAAATCTTAAGACTATGGTTTAAGTTTAACAGGCACATTAAATTCCCATCATCCCCTCTCTCTGCAGACCGTCGCTACATCGCCTGGCTGAGCGTGGTGACTCTTGCCTTCAACTACAACACCTGGTTCGTCACAGCCCGTCTGTGTTTCCCGTATCACACTGAGAGCGCCATCCCTCTCTGGTTCGGACTGGACTTGCTGGCCGACGCCATTTACCTCATAGACAGCATCATCTTCCAGCCCCGCAAACAGTTTGTCAAAGGAGGAGACATCATAGTGAGTCTTGCATAATCCTTTTTTTGTGTGTGTGATCAGTTTTTATCAATATTTAAACATGATTATAGTGGTGAGGTTACAAGTTGATAGATCACAAATAAAGTAGATGAACATAATCACAAATGTCCATTCATTAATCAGCACAAAATTGCCATTCCATCTACAATCTATTAATCGCTTGGCAGCTGTAAGGCTAGCGACCCAGAGACGTCTCTGCTCAGCACAGAGTTCCAAGTTGGAGCTGTTATTAAGTAACGGGACTTCTGGCAAGTAAGAAATTGTTTTGGACAATATATATGGCATCTTTAAGCTTCTGAAACCCTCTTCCAGAACTCTGCAACCCTTGGGCACTCCCACACCATATGAAAAAACGTGCCCAATGCATTTTAGTGCATAGCAATGCAATGTGCAGGGAGTGAAATATGTTCTGTGTATGAAAAATGAGTCATAACCCTAACCGATAGAGGCTGTCACATGGAGACTGAAAACTTTTTTTTTTTTTTAATATTTTTTCTTTTTATTATTCTTTCAGAAAGACAGACAGTTGACAAAGAAGAACTACAGAGAATCAGAGAGATTTATGGTATGGTATTTGAGGGATTCTTTGAACTTTGAATTTTAGGATGATGTCATCTTAGTGACCTCATACACATGTCTCTTCTTAACAGGTAGACATGGTGTGCCTCCTACCTTTCGACTTCCTGTACTTCCAATTTGGATTCAAGTCCATTTTCAGAGCCAATCGTATGCTGAAGGTGAATTTACTCATGTGTTTCTCCTGTGTTGAGGAAAACATTTTAAAAAAACATGCTAAGGTGACTTTCTTTCTTGTCTGTTGCTGATTTGTTCATGCTTGTTCTCAAGGCAGATACGTTTTTCGAGTTCAGTGACCGTCTAGAAAGCATCATGGCCAAGGCTTACATCTGGAGGTAAGTTACAAGACATGTAGCAGCTGTAGTTAGCCATCACTGTTGTTATCATACATAATAATACAAAGCCAGGATGTGTTTGACTTATCATCGGGTCAAGACAGAAACTCATCTTATGAAATTGTCAGAGTAAAAACATAAGTAAGCTATTCCTGCAATTTAACAAACTCCTTAAACGTCAGATATCTCCCTTTTTAAATGGCATAACCTCTTTACTCATCCGTTAGAGTGATTCGCACCATCGGCTATCTCCTCTTCATGCTCCACATCAACGCCTGCTTCTACTATGTGGCTTCAGAATACCAGGGCATCGGCGAAACTAAATGGGTTTACTCCGGCCTGGGCAGTGCGTAAGTGTTATTACATTAACGCTTGTGTATAGCTAAATAGCATTCTTGTTTGTGTTTGCATATTGCACAGTTTTAAAGTATCATTAATGTGTAAAGTGAAGGTATAAAATCTTGCTCACCATTACTCTCGCTATAGCAATACTACTACCTTAATACTATTACCATACAGTTACCCAATAACTTACCATGTTTTAACTGTCAAAGTGTAGTCAAAATGAAAACTGATACTTTATATCGATTTATATCGATACAAGATAATCCACTCAGTATTGTCATTTCAATTAAGATTTGTTAAATAAAGCTCTATTTAATTATTTAAAAAATAACGTTTTTGAAAAGTTTAGTGCTTTATGAAAAAGTAATTGCTCTTTTGTTGATAAAAAAAAATAAATTGAGCTGTAAACAACCACACATGGCAAAATTTGACCAACATGAATTTCAGACATAACATAGAGCTTTTATCTGTCTTTATTTTGTCATTACGATGGCTGCTGCACTGAAACAGAGTTCCAGTCTTTTAAAAATCATCCCTTAAATATCTGAAGAAAATGCCCAAATTTAAAATCCATTGTATGTTCCATCTCTGCTGCTGCTGCAGTTACCTCAGCTGCTTCTTCTATGCGGAGAAATCCCTGCTGATGATCGCTGAGTTGCCAATTCCTGACACCATGTTCGGACAGATCTTTCAGATGACAAACTACCTTTTTGGGGCATTCTTTATGTCCGTCATGCTTGGCCAGGTAGTTTCTTTCTTTGTGATATTTTTAATCACTGTTTTATGTTTTCTTCATTATATTTTTTTTCTATTTTTTTTTTTGTCTTTTTTAATGGTGATTTGGTCGATCTGTTTTGGGATCTTTTTTTCCTTTTCTTTCTTTCCTTCTTTTCCTTTTTTTACCTTTTGACCAACTGTCATATACTTTCTATTTCTTTTGGGTTTTTATTTTTTAAATTTGGCAGCAAGACATCCAGGGAATCAAACTCGAAAAACAGGAGTAATAACAACTCAAAGCGTTCACTGAACTCTGGACTTCCGCACTCCCTACTAAACTCATGCGCACACATACTGTACTTATTCCCCTTTCCACAAAACAGGCCAGTGACATAAAGTATAGTTTATGACAACCCCTCTAATGCCCCCCACCCTCTCCACAGGTACCTGCGATGTTACTACTTTGCTGTCCGCAGTCTGATCAACATCGGGGGTCTTAACGAACCCCACACCGTCTTTGAGATTACCTTTCAGATGACTAACTTTTTCACGGGCGTCTTTGTGTTCTCCAGTTTGATTGGACAGGTAACATAGAGACTCGTTCTGCCCCCGTAGCATGAGTCACGGTCCCACCTTCCTCACTTCATCTGGAAACTTCATAGTCTTTTTAGTGTAGTGATGTAGAGATAGAACGAAACCTGTCCATTTAGGATTGATACTGCCGATCACTAGTCTCCATCATCCATCACTCCATATGTTGTTGTATTTTAATGGTTCCCTGTAAACGTCTTGACTGTCAAAAAGCTTGTCAAAGGTTCTAAATGTGGCATTTTAGCATCTGGAAGACATTAATCCTTCTTTTCTAATAGTTTTCCAAAGGTTTCCTTAGTTTGTGTATTTATTCTCACTGTCATCCTGCCTCAGATGAGAGATGTCATTGGTGCAGCCACAGCAGGGCAGACCTATTTCCGGACCTCCATGGACAACACTGTGGCCTACATGGTGACCAACCACATCCCCTCTTTGGTGCAGAACAGAGTCCGCACCTGGTACACCTACACCTGGGATGCTCAGGGCATGCTGGGTCAGTAGACACTGCATGCAGTGTGTCAGAAACTGTCAGAAAGCCTGGAGTTATAGGGAAACTTCAAATCTTCATGCACATGTCATCTTAAAAACAAGACATGGTTCTGCTTTCCCTTGTAGCTCCAGACTCATTTGACATCCAATTTAGACCTAGAACTAACTTTTCTGTTTTGTTTTAATGATTTCAGATGAGTCAGAGTTGCTGGATAAGATGCCTTTGGTGATGAGAACTGCCATTGCTGTGGACATCAACCTGGCAACTTTTCAGAAGATTGATCTTTTCAAGGTGCAGGCACACTGAAGCACATATAAACACAACAGACACAGTAAATCAAGCATATTCCATTGTATGTTAAATATATTTTTTTTCCCACAGGGCTGTGACCAGCAGATGTTGGTTGATATGTTACTGAGGCTTAAGTCTATTGTCTATCTACCAGGAGATTTTGTCGTCAAGAAAGTGAGTTATCTTATTGTCATCCTGGATTTTAAATGTTAATTTTAGTTGTTTGGCCAAAAATAATCCATCCCTCCAAAAACCCATCAGTGAAACCTTTGTGGAAATATCTGCTGCTTACTCTGTCAAATTGTGCCCATTTGTATTTGTCATTTTCTTGCTTTGTTTTCTCTGCAGGGTGACATCGGTAAAGAGATGTACATCATCAAGAGTGGAGCGGTGCAGGTGGTGGGAGGACCTGACAACAGTATTGTGTTTGTCACACTGAAGGCTGGCTGTGTGTTTGGAGAAATCAGGTAAGATAAAAGGTTATGCTTTCTAGCTGTCAGTCCACAACAATGTATTGCTTCTAATCAGTTTTTTTATTCTCAGTCTGTTGCAATCATCCAAAGATGGAGGAAACAGGCGTACAGCTAACGTCAAAGCTTACGGCTTCGCTAACCTCTTTGTCCTGGAGAAGAAAGACCTCTTTGACATCCTCGTCCACTACCCGGAGTCTCAGAAAGTGCTGGCCAGGAAAGGAAGGTGAGACAGAGGCCTGGCTGAAGACAACACTTTGTTTGGTTTTACAATAGTTTTGTCATCACTCACTCATACACAATACACAATAAAAAAACAGCATGTATCGTTATCATCACATACACTGACCAACAGCTTAAACCCCTAAAAGTTGTAAAAAGCTGTTTGTATTAATAGTGATAGCCTCAGCACTTATTGACAGTTGCAATTAAATCTTTTACGATCAGAGAGAATATTATAAAGTGGATCCACATCCTTACAGTCCTAACTATCTTTTTAGATCTGTCTTTTTTTTCAAATATTTGCTTATATATTAGACTAGATTGTGTTATTAGATTATTTACACACAATATTTTCTCCACTGTAGGGACAAAAGGAGATTTTTGATACAATTGCAACAGCTCAACAAAGCTTTAACTTACAAGTATACATACAGGCACTTTATCAGTGAGCATTTGTTCATATTGTGTGTAGGAAACTAATGAAGGCCAAGGGTCCAGCAGCAGTTAAAGTTGAAGAGGACAAGAAGAAAGGACTGGCGCTGTTCGGACCCAAACCTCCCACACCCAAACTGCTGCGTGCTGTCGGTGGAACTATTAACAAAAGAATGATTGACAAATTGAAGGTAACAACTCCTTTCTCTCAATTACTGTTTCTCACATATCTACATTTGATCATAGTAAAGTCATTGCAGTTGTGCTGACTGCTTAACATAATGTACTCTATTCTTTTTTTCCCCCCCAGAGTGCTGCTGGTGGCCGATGATTGTATGTTATTTTTATTTTATTTTATTTTTATAATAACTCCTTTTTGGGAGTGAATGTACAATTTTATTTTCAACCTCTTACTGCTCTTTTGTACTGAGCGTGTTTTGTTTTATGTTAAGATGTTGTTTGAGATGGATTATTGATAGATTTGGTTTGACATATCTGGAACTCTGCACAGACAAGGTTGACCACAGTGACCAGTTACATCTAAATTAGATGTAACTGGATGAAAAGAAAATTCAAAATTACAATTAAAACACCTTTAAAAAAACAAATCTATTACCCAACCTGGCTGAGACAACAAGTGGTGCTAAGCTAACAACAAAAACTTTATTCACATATGTATTTCCAAACTGTTGTGATGAGATGTGCTGTAAATGATTCCAGAGACTGTCTGTCAACCTCAGCTACTGCCCCTTGTGGATACTGCCTGTTGTATACTGAATATATATTTTTATAGTTTATAGTCTGTCTGCTTTTATTGGCTATATTTATTTATTTATTTAAGTTTGCCAATGCACATTAGTTGTAAAAGCAGACAGAGATTATCCACCATTATAACAATTTATAACAATCACTGAAAGTAATGCTGACTATATAATATTTGATTGATTTGATCTCCGCCTATATCTACTTAAATAAATAATATCCAGCTCACTTATAGTTGCATCCTGTCAGTTATATTCTGTCCTGTTTGTTTGTTGTGTATCTGTCTGTCAGTTTTGTGTTGGTACACTAGGAGTTAAGGACCAGACAGAGAGAGAGAGGTGCTAACTAATCCAGTTAGTCAGACAGTGACATTGCGAGGGGGTTAATTAACTAAGTGATTTGTGTGGTTGGAAACTCTACAGCCAGAAGTGACTGAAATAACCTCAGCACAGGCTAATTTTGTTAGCTAATTTAAACCGTGACTTACTATCATGTAATTCATATGTTATCACATAATTGATTATGTTATATTGAAAAATGCATTCAATTCTGTGTTGAATGTAGAGGTAAAGCAGAGAATAGACATTTATTTCAGTAAGATTAATGGCAAAAAGAGTAACCAGTTTGTAATAATAACAATAACTCTGATTATCAAACCTTCAGTACTGTGACTGGGTGTAATTATTATTAAGAAGACATGTTTGTATTCCATATCAACTATCGCCATTACTTATGTGCCAATAAATAAATGGTCCATGGTAAATTGCCACTTTGCTGGCAAGAAGACAGTTGTCTTGCGTGACACTGATTAGTGGCACTGATAGCTGATCTGTTGACTCTGGGAGAAAGAGCACTCCCCTTTACAGGGAATTAATGGGCCTTAGGAATAAATTACCGCAGTCTGTTGTTTGGATGTGAGACGTGGACTACTGTGGCTCATGGGATTCTTGTAAGGATTAGTGATCCATGGAAAAAGGGGTCTTCAGGAGGAGAAGTGGATGAGCAGGTCTGTTCGCTGTAGCCCACACACAACCGCACCATGTTCAGCAGGTTGAAAAGGTTGATAAAGGCGCCCGAGCCTCCCCCTGCTCCAGCCGCTGCCCCACCTTCTGCAGCAGCTCCACCAGCGAAGGTAAGGCCTTGACTACCATTATTACCTTTGAAAATTCAAGAAACTAGAATAGAAATGTATTTTTGAAAACATTTGTTTTACCTTGACATTTGTAAAATCAATGCATTTTACTTGCTAATTTTATAAAATTGTTAATATTTATCAGCTGCCCCCTGAACAGCTGTCTGGCAGTTTTCATACGTGCAAATATTAAATGAATCAGATTTTGTATTTTCTTCTTGTTTGTCACACACATGTTGTTTTAAGGTAAACAGTAAGAGCCTCTGAAGCAGCGTGGCACTGATAAAAACAGTTGTTGTTGTAGCTTCAGCAAAGAGGCTGGGCCTAGATGAGCAAAGTTAAGAAGGGAAAGACAAGAATTAATTGCCAGGGTCATTGTGTGAATTAGCAAATATCAAAACTGAAGCCTGGGTCTGGATTTGTTGTAGTAGCATTTTCAGCATTTTTAGATGCACTTCCAACAAAATAAGTCATACAACCGGGTCCTACTCTGTCTCATAATTTGTCTGTCTCATTTTCGTCTGTTCGCTACTTCGTTATTTTGTCTTTCCAGGAAGAAAAGCCTCCTGAAAAGAAGGATGAAAATGAACCGCCAAAGAAGGAGGATGAAAAGAAAGAAGAGGAAAAGAAAGAGGAGACAAATAAAGAGGAAGAAAAGAAAGAAGAGGAGAAAAAAGAAGAGGAGAAGAAGAAAGAGGAAGAACCCAAAAAGGAAGAGCCAAAGCCAGGTGAGAAGTCTTGCTTTATTTAGTCTTACTCCATCCATCCATGTTCAGTTTTATACTGATTATAATGTTACCGCATACTTGTTTTCCAGTAACGCCAGATTACGCTTAGTGTTATATGTACCTTCTTTACACAGACCTGTACAGACCAGGATTTGGTGTTATTTTCTATGCTCTATATTAGTTTTTGTGGAAGATTGTGTTGTATTGGACTCTCTTTATACACTTTGATTTTAAGTTTTGCTAAATGGAATGACATGGACATGAACTGAACCATACTGAGTGAACTCTTATTTACTGACTGGAAATGCAGCATCTTTCTTCATAAATATAATGCAGAAACTATCAACAACATACTGACATAAACGCATGATGCAAACATTCTTATGTAATGGCAAGTCTTGTGCAAGTCGGTGCACAGCAAAAATGTTGACACTCAAGTTTTATTACAGTGTGAAGAACACTATGCTGTAAATTACATGCATGGAGACTGATGTCATATTTTATCAGTCTGCAAAAATCAGATGAGGATCAATCTCTTTTTTTTTTACAACAACACTGATATATAATGCAGAAATGAGTGATTTCAAGTTATGAGGGAACTGTTAAGCAGTTGGTTCACTGTGTTGTTCTTTTTGTCTCGGGTATTAATAGCTGCTGATATTAGTATTAAATTTCATTTTTTAGAAACGGATTAAAATATCTTGCTATCATTTTCTTACAGCTCCAGCTCCTGCCCCTGCTCCAGCTGCTCCAGCTGCTCCAGCTGCAGCAGCAGGTGCTGATCCTGCTAATCCAGAGGGGGCTGAAGGGTAAGAACACATCATGCACCCAAAGAAATGACTGATCAGATGACAAACTAAAAGTCAGCATATAATATTATTTTTAGTACTGATGACTGAATTAATTTGCCATTCAACTGTCATCTTAAGCTTTCAAAACTCACTTTTTTTTGCTTTGCTTTGACTGTTCTCATGGGATTCATATTCAAAATTAGATTTCGGACATGAAAAGAAAGCATGAGCCCTTCCATAAAGTAAGCAGTAAAGTACCATTTTGGACATTAATTGAATGATAGTACAGTGTTCAACTCAAGCATTAACTGCTGTGGAGACCAGATGACAGATGGTCATCTGAAATTGTCGAGGTTGAGAAGTTGTAAAAAAGGCTTAAAAAGGAGCGCTGACATCTGTGCACAGATAAATGTGAGAGAAGAAGATATATTATCTCTGAGCTGAATGTTTATGTTGGATATCAGATGTATTTTTTCCTACTGATCTCACAGATCATACTTCAGTATGATTTTTTTTTAATCTGACTTGAGACCATCTTATCCAGAGAATGTTAGAAAATCAGGATTCTACACAGAGATTGGATAATCACAACAATTATCTTCTCTTGCCGTACAACAAATAATTCATAAATCAATAAAACCTTTCCATTATGTGTCATTGGACCTTGCATCTTGTTCAATAAGTGTTTGTTAGTCAGTGTTAGTGATGAGTTACTTTGTTTGCCTGTTTGAGTAAGAAGAAGATGACAGAGAATAATTGTTTATTACTGTTGATAAAAGAGACGATTGCTGGATTGGGAAAACCTGCACAATTTAACACCTAAATTTGAAGAATGTTTGTATTTTCAGCTGATATTGTTGGTACTGCATCAGGGCAGTGGTGGAAGAAGTACTGACATTTTTACTTAAGTAGCAATACCTCACTGAAAAAATCACTTATTATTACCTCTGAAATGCAGTGTAGAAGCAGTATAAAAATGCATAAATTGGAAATACTCAAATAAAGCACAAGTACTTCAAATTTGTACTTTGGTACAGTACTTGACAACACTCTGCACTCTAACAATCTTTCAGGTCTTTTGTGTTGCCTCCAGGCTGAGATCATATGAGATTAAATTCACTGAGGTCTGTTTGAGACAGGAAGAGGATGTTTTAAACATATATTTTAAGCATTTAAATCACCACTCAACATTATAGACGCATTAAGCAGTGCTGTTTCTATGTCTCTAGTCACTGTATTCAAAATACAAGTACTGTGATACTAGCTGAGACTGTAGTAGTGATTAAGAGCTACGCAAATAAACTTGACTTGGCTGAGAATACTTTGATCCTGCTTGAGGTTGAGCTCTGTCCATTTTAGGAACTCCTCATTAGTTTCTAGGAATCATCGTAGCGTACTACATCAGCTTCAGACAGCTTACATGGACAAGCTGTCATTTAACTTCAAATGATTTGACTTTAGGCACTGGGACTAGGGACTGTTGCTCCAGTCTGACATCCAAATGTCAACATCTTGTATTTACTTTCCAAACAGGATACATTAATCCTTTTCATGTTATTGTGCAGACTGACTCTATATAACTCCCCACATATTATTTTATCTTTCCTTACAATAAGACACAGTGACTGCACGCACTGCAGTAACAGCAGCCACAATAACACCGTGACTTGCAGCCTGTGACTCCTAAAGTAGGAAAGGAGATTAGGAGCTTAGCAGTATTTGTGACTGAGATAGAGACAGCATTCACATGCAAGTTGGAGAGTTGATATATTGTTTTTCTGATAATGATTTATATTATTTTTTTGCAAGACAGCTTCAGCTGAAACAGTCTTGTCTAAAAGAGAAAAAAAATGATCTTAATCATATTTTCTCTTAGAGGTTCAGTTAAAAGTGGAACAGAAATCCAACCTGTTTGTGGTCTCGCTGATGTTTGGCCTCTTAAAGAGGTGATGTAGGGTAGTGTGTCCGCCTGTTTTTTCTTCTACTACAGATGCTCAATAATCATAACATGAACTACACTGTCATACCTGATAATGTTATTGAGAATAGAATACTCATTAACTGAGAATGCTCTCTTCTGGTTTATAAAAAGGAAATTCTTATTTTAGCAAAGTAAACCTCCCTGAACTTTTTGTCCCTCTTCTCTTCTTTCCTTACAGCTCTTATTATCATTTTTATATTATTATATTTTATATTTAAATATTATTTCTCTCATTAGGACCCTTCTCTTCCCTCCCATATAATTCAGTGTCATCTTGTCTATGGTATTCCTTAATTCGTCTTTCTTTTTTGATTTGTATTCCTGTTTTCAGTGAAGAACGCCCTCCGACTCCACCTGTTGTCTACACCCGTTACACAGATGACTGCCTCAGATTTGTGATCAAGAAGTTAAAAGAGCGGACGCAGACGCTCAAAGAGAAAGTCAGCGACCCGTATGCTACTTCTCCAGAGATCACCCCACCTGTCAGTAAGTAATGGCGAAAACAACCCAATGCATACATACAGAAAACAAACCCACAAACAAGTGCCATTCAACAAATCATCATTCTGTTCTGTTCAGCGCCCATTCTGAGGAAGGAGGACTACATCAGATTGAAGGAGGAGGAGCGCATCGCAAAAGAGGAGGCGGATAAGAAGAAGGCAGAGGAGGCGGCCAAAAAGGCAGAGGAGAAGAAGAAAAAGGATGAGGAGAAGAGGCTGGAGGCAGAGAAGAAAGCTGAGGAGGAGAGGCTGGCAGAGGAGGCCAGGAAAAAAGCCAAGATCCTCCCGGACATCAACTGCTCCTGCTTCGAGGTCCTCCTTCTTCCCATAGAAGAGAAGATGGATACGATCCTGGGGACCACCATAGATCCTTTCACAGGTGGGTGAGCTCATTGCAGGCTAAGTAAGTAATGAGATGCATAAAAATACTGAAATCTGTGTGTTTGTCTCTGCAGATCGTCGGTACATAGGCTGGTTGACTTTCGTAGCGGTGGCATACAATTACAACGCTTGGTTTTGCTCTGCCCGACTGGCCTTCCCTTACCACAACCCCTTTATGAACCCCTTCTGGATAACTTGTGACATTCTTAGTGACGCAGTGAATGTTATTGACATTGTGGTTTGGCAGCCTCGGCTTCAGTTTGTCAAAGCCGGAGACATTATTGTAAGTCACAATATCATTATTGTATTTTGTGTTCCACACACATTCTGAATGTTATCACTGTATATAATTAACATAAATACTTCTATACTTTGCAGAAAGACAGAGTCTTGACTAAAGAACATTATCGGAAATCGCAGCGATTTAAGGTGAGAATGTAATATGACCAAATCAAATTACAGAATTAAACAAACTTGTTGTGAAACATAACCAAATTTCTTTTTTTCCTCTTTTTGTAGACTGATATGATCAGCATCATCCCCTTTGACCTTCTCTGCCTGTATTTTGGATTCTCTTCTATATTCCGACTCAACCGCTTCATCAGGGTAGGCAGGCAGCTGATTATTTTTAACTGAAGATGTAAATGAAGAAAAACAGAGATTTTTGTTTGTGTGACTTCATAGTTCCTGTTCAGTTTCTCCTCTTTTATTCCTTGTGTGTTCTAGATTGAGTCTTTCTTTGAGTTCAGTGATCGACTGGAGAGTATCATGGCAAAGGCCTACATCTGGAGGTAAATGCTTGTGGAGTAAATACAGGAGTAAAACAAGCCTCCATGGAGATTAACACTGATTTTATTGTATTCTTAGTACAAAGGCTAAATTTTTTTTTTTTTATTGTTAGGAATATGAGTGGGCTCTGTTGCTAAATTGTTTGGATTAAAGATTGGTTTTTGAACATCATCCATATTATGTTGAATTAATTATTATAAAATTTTCTTCACATTATACATCTTCTGCTGGTTTCATGGCAATATACAGTGTATAAAGTACCAGTCAAAAGTTTGGACACACTTTCTCAGTCAAGAGAATAGGAAGGTGTTGGAACTGCATTGGCTATTGATTCCCACATGGATCAGTGATATTTTATCTAATCTACCTCATCTATTATTGTCTTTTTCTATTGCTCTCTTTCTGATGCAGAGTGGCTCGCACCACAGGCTACCTGCTTTACATGCTGCATATCAATGCCTGTATATACTATAGTGCCTCAGTATACCAGGGTCTGGGAAAGACCTTATGGGTGTATAGTGGAAAGGGCTCAGCGTACGTACTTTTTACATTTGTCTTGTTTATGTTTGTGATATTTATGATTTAAGGGCCATTAGTGGCATTGTTAGAGTTCTCCATGGTGCTTTCACGCCGACATTCAGGCCAAGTGTCTCTGTCTCTCTCCGTGGTGCTGAAACACTGTGAGCCCATCCCTCTTTCAGCCTCTGTCCATGGTGCTGAAAATGTCATTTGGTCTCTCTATGGCTGCATCTGAAATCACTATTTTCACTAGTTTGCCATTTTATTAAAGTGTCCAAATTTAAGCTCTATACAGCACATCAAAAATTCACACAGTGGAATGAAAAAAGTAGCATCCATCGTATGTACACTGCTTCCCAATCCCACAATGCAACAAGTCACAATTTATAGATATGAAAATTCCAGTCATAATTACTATAGAGTAAATTACTGAGTATCCATTATATCAGGGGCAGTTGGAGTGATGCCAGATGCAGCCTATCTGTCTAGCTGGAGCACCTGTAAATGCCCTAACAACCACAAGCATCATTTAGTCATGCCCTTCCAACCACCCAGAATACCCTAGCAACCACCTACTGACACCCAAAAGATTGAGAAAGCAAGATTAATGTGGCAAACACCTAGCAATACCATACCAACCATTTAGCATCACCTCAGCAAAAACCTAATCTGATACAGCTTTATTTAAGAAGGAAATGTGTAAACTTTCTTCAGAAAATGTACCCTTTACCAGTGTTACACCATCACTGTTTTTATGTATTATGTACCCTTTAATGATTCCATATATTTCTCTAAATGCACTGTGACATTCCCCTGTCATATGGGTTGTATGTGTTATTGAAAAGAGCAAAACATAGCATGAAGGTACTATAGTGTCTTTTTATTAAAATGAAATAAAGATGCTTTGCTGCATGTTGTCTGTGTTTTTTCACTCTTTACTGTCCTTCCACAGGTACCTGCGTTGTTATTACTATGCTGTGCGCAGTCTGATCAACATCGGGGGTCTTTCAGAGCCTGTAACCATCTTTGAGATTTGCTTTCAGATGGCTAACTTTTTCATTGGTATCTTTGTGTTCTCCAGTTTGATTGGACAGGTAGGAGGATTCATAAATCTATCATGTGGCAAATGTTCGAGGATCTTAGACCAGTATATTTGTCCCTGTCATTCAGTGTGTTACTAAGTACTCTTATCTATTCTTAATGCACTTCTTATCAAAAGCTTTTCTCTGCAATTGTAGAACATATTTTAATTTAATTTCTTTTCAACACTCTCCCTTTCTTTCTTTCCTTCTTTCAGATGAGAGACGTCATAGGAGCAGCAACAGCAGGTGAGACATATTTCCGGGCAAATATGGATGAATGCGTTGCCTACATGAACACCTATACGATCCCCAGGCATGTCCAGAACAGAGTCCGGACCTGGTACAACTACACTTGGGCTGCTCAGGGCATGTTGGGTGAGTCTTTTCTTTCTTTCTTTATTAGGATTAGCACCAGCATTGCATTGGCTATTCTTCCTGGGGTCCACCACACATACAGTCATACACACTACACTATACATATACACTATAATCACATAAACACGAGAAACAAAACAGCTCATCTCATAGGATGAACAATCAAGTACCTATAGAAGAAAAACAAAATTGTCATCTGTTCAACAGGAAAACACTAGTTTACTAGTTTACAAACACACACAATTCAATTATGGTTCCTGAAATGTTTGGAGATACTATTTAACGATATTTTAAACCTATCTTTTGTATTTTTTTAACAATATGCACTGGCAATGAATTCCACCTGCTAATGGCTCTGTACATTACTGTTTTCTGTATCATATATGTTTTGCTTTAGGCAACATGAACCTTCTTTCTGTTGCATATTGATTTTGATAATTGTGTTGAACAAACTGAGAAAATAATCGTTCATATAATATCTTTGGTGCTCTTGTCACCAGTATACTTCTGATTAAACTTAACAAAGCATAGGTGGATCTCTGACTGACAGCCCAGTCTGTCATGTATGTCTATCTGTAAGAGCACTGTAAAGCACAACATGCAGATTTATTTTGAGCTACTTGTAATTTTTTTTTAATCTGTTTCATTGAAGCACTGGATCAAATCATGAAACACTAACCAATCTGTGACAGAACTAAAGCATTTAGAACTTGTCTGATGACATGTGGTGGCATAGCTTTTAAAACTTTACTCAGTCTCAGAGCACTTTATCCCAGAAACCTGATGAGACACTAAAACTCTACTCAAAACCAAACTGATGAAACTCTTTTAAGATTAGTTGATGCATAACGCAGGATACAGTACTACAGAAAACTGGAGAGGACATGTGTTGTGTTTACTATCTTCCTTTGTCTGTTTTTCTCATGATCACAATTTCGTTATCTTGACAGAACAAGCTGTGCTTTGTTGTGGTCACAAAATCACAAATCAAAGATCAGTAAATAGTAATACACACTGATTTTTTGTAGGGCCTCTTCAGGCTTCCATACTGCATTACTGCATTTAAATTAAGAATTCCTTTGAAAAAAAAAAAGGCAAACCTGTTGGTGGGATGACTGAATAATGATGAAGTATCATTTACATGCTGCCATGTTTCTCTTATCCTTGTTTCCTTGCATGCAAACACGTCACCTTCAGATGAGTCAGAGCTGCTGGACAAGTTGCCTCTGGTGATGAAAACGGCCATCGCTGTGGACATCAACCTGGCGACTTTCCAGAAGATTGCACTGTTTCAGGTGTCGTAACATTCACTGTGTTCTTGCATTAGAGCTGGGAAACCAGCCTGTGTCAGGACTGTTGACAAGAAGACAAACTAAACAATCAGCCCACAGTCATGAAATCATATGACATTGTTTTGAAAGTTTACCCTATTTTTCTGTCAAGACACATTGGCTGAGAAACAATGAATGTATTTGACTACTTAACCTAAATATGGAGTCAAACAGCATGATAATAACTGTAGCATACTGATATTGTTTCTTCCAGGGCTGTGACCAGCAGATGTTGGTGGACATGTTGCTGAGGCTCAAGTCTATTATCTTTCTACCAGGAGATTTTGTTGTGAAGAAAGTGAGTATTTGTGAGAGCGTGTCCGTCTCAGTGTGAAACAGTCGGATAAAAAGATTGTTAAACTATGGTGATGATCATGAAGTAAACAACCAACAAGGTTTTGTGATCTGAGTGTAATGCTGACCAGTGTTTCCATCTTGCGCTCTCCTCTGCAGGGTGACATCGGTAAAGAGATGTACATCATCAAGAGTGGAGCGGTGCAGGTGGTGGGAGGACCTGACAACAGTATTGTGTTTGTCACACTGAAGGCTGGCAGTGTATTTGGAGAAATCAGGTTAGTCTGCAGGAGCATTTACTAATCATGATGTACAGTACAGTGTAAAGGATAACACTTATTGGCATGATAATTATAATATATTTGCTTTGGTCAAATCTTGTGCCATCATATTTTTCTTATCTTAAAGCTAAATTACACCAAATTTTAACATTTACAAGTCTGTTTTAAGCAAGAGGGTGTAGTAAGAATAAATTGATTTGCAAGCTTAAAATGCTGTACCTTTGTTACAATATGGGCATATTAGCATGTTATAAAGATGCTACTTGTATCAAAGTATGAATAACCTACATCCTGCAAATTAACTTATGTTTTCTGAACAGTATCAACTTAACAAAAGCAGTGCATATCACAGGGCTGTTGAATTAAATTGTATTATATTGTGTGTTCGTTGTTTGTCCCATGCGTTTCCAAATTGTACGGAATGCCAACACCAACTTTTTTTGTTAGCTGAGTGTTCTACCCTTAATGACTAAAAAATTCATATCAAACCAATTCTGTGTTAACTGTCATGGACAAGTGGTTTATTTCTGCTTCCATCTCCCACAGTTTACTACAGTCTGCCAAAGACGGTGGGAACAGGCGCACAGCAAACGTTAGAGCACATGGCTTCGCTAACCTCTCTGTCCTGGAGAAGAAGGACTTGTTTGATATTCTCGTCCACTACCCAGAGTCTCAGAAAGTGTTGGCCAGGAAGGGAAGGTGAGTCATGTTCTAACTGCGCAACAGAAAGAAGAGTTTTGGTCAGATTTTCCTCAAGTATGCAAAGGATTTATTGTGATTATGGCTGTTTTAGTGAATTTTTTTAAAACATCAGTCAAATCCTTGTTATACTACTGTACATAAGATGCAGCTTGTTAAGGATTGTGTGTATATGTGTGATTGTAAAGGAAACTGATCAAAGCCAAAGGCCCTGCAGGTGCTAAAACAAACGAGGAAAAGCAGAAAGGACTCACCCTCTTTGGACCGAAACCACCAACACCAAAGCTGCTCAAACTCTTTGGCAATATGCGCAAGGTAAGTTTTCACACAGAGGCAACATTCTTCATAGAGAGATAGCTGCTGAGTAGCAGGTGGTCTGATTTAGCAGTAAACAATTTGAAGTAATTAAGTAAATACCTTTTCACTTTTTAGAAAATGTAGCATTGAACAGCTACAGTTTTAGAACATTAAATCTACCAGAAACACTGATGAGCCTCTAGTATAGTATTAACTTTGTGTCTTTTTTTTGGTCTTTTGTCCACAGAAAAATGCAGCAGAAAAGAAATGAGATATGTGATGCTTCTGAGCTTCAACATTTCACATCTGAATCACTTATGTTCCACTTTTCATTGGCTACTGAAAGGCTCACAAGGCAACAGATTCACAAGGAGAGTTGTGACATTGTTCACTTGTTGCAATTTCTAGTCCATTCCAACACCAAAGCTTTCAGATAAATGATGTGACAGTCTTTAGCACAAACATCTAACTGAAACCAATGAGATGTAATGAAAAGTTGCAGAAACTGAGTGGAAATGTAATTATAATCTAATGATATTCACCTTGTAAACTTTTTGCTTTAGAGATAAAGAAATGTCTAAGTTTGGATTGATTAGTGCCAGTAGCCAAAGCTGTGTGTGTATATTGTAAATTGTGCTTCATTTTTCATATAAAACAATGTGGAGATCTTTACTACAAAATGTGTTGTTTTGTTTCCTCAGGATGAGCTCTTTCACACGCCAGACTATGATTCTGTCTGTAGTTATTTAGTTATTTTTTTAATAAATGAATTAGAAGAACTGGAAAGTTAGCGTGAGCAGCGACAGCATTGATGTTTCTGTGGACACTGTGATACTTGTTTCCACCATGAAATTTACCACTATTGGAAGACATTATAACAGACATAATTCCAGCCTATCAAGCTGAAAATTTTCTCCATGAAGAAGCAAACTTTGTACAGCCACCTTTCAAGTCTACATAAGGTATTTCATACTCCAATGTTAGTTGCATGTTTGGGTAGCACTTTTAATTCAAGACTTGTTAATTTGTCCTCTTATTCTTACGCTTGCTGACACTTTTTATTCTTTTCCTCTCTTCCATTTTCATAAAGCACTTTTGTACAATTTTTTGGATAACTGCTATGTGATTATAATTATTCACAGGTTAACTAGATAATACTATACATTATGGTAACAAAGGAGAGACAGGAAAGATACACTTTAAAAGTCAGTGTTATTTGGTAATGATAACACCTGAGCAGCCTGAAGCTTCTGACAGACATTATGAGTCCACTTCACAGAATAAAACGCACATAAAGCTATAGAAACATGATTGCTAATTTAAAAAAGCAGTGTAACATGACACATAATAAATGGGAAAATAAAAGTACATACAATTGCAGAATAGGCTGAAAACAAAAGTGAAAAATAAGGCGCGTACACTGTTTTAGTAGCTTCCTGTTCTCATTCACAATACTGCAATTGGACATTTTCTCTCAATATGCAGAAAGCAACTGATCTTAACATGACCTTTTGTTTAGTTTTGGACTGACTTTTTGTTGAGACTGTGACCATCCTCCCCCTCCAGCTGCTCTGTGATAGTGTACATTTACAGTAAGTTCTGGAGTCTTCACGGCTGTTAAATGAGTCTCTGTTCAAAGTCAGATGTTTGGGTCTTGTAGTCTGCAGGATACTTGGCCAGTGTCGTCCAGTTTATTGCACTGGAAGTCTTTTTCTAAAGACAGTTCTTTAACTCTGGAGCTTCCAGAAGATCATCTGTCTGTCCTCTCCGCCTGTGATCACTGTGGTGCACAACTCATTCATCCACATGGCCGTGACCGCACCTGGGCAAAGACATAATAATTATCTCCGTTTTCTATAAACATAAAGCATTCAAGAACATAAAAATGAAACTTTTTATATTCCAAAATACTGCATTGAAAGTGCTACTTGTAGCATTTTTACCTCATGAAATTGTTACTACATTACTAACAAAGACTTTCAGCTTCTTCTGGCATCTGCTATGTTTTTTATTGTGAGCCACTGGTTCAGATTTGGTGAGCAATCCACCAAATCTAGTTTTGCCTTCTATATAAAAGGAAAATTGTTTCTGGCACAAAACTACTGACCACCAATGATACAGCTAAAGCTTTCAGAATTTTATTTATATATAGATGGGAAAAAAAAGAGAAAAACTGATGGAAAAAAACGTGTCTCGGTGATGTAAAGGTGTACTCCAGCACCCAGTGACATCACTGTTGGGTGTGGTCAGAGGTGAAACAGGCTTGAAAGTTGAGGGAAGCGAAAACACTGCTTTTTAGTATGGTGTTACATTATTCTTTAACCAGGTGAATGTTGAATGTATTTAATCTGTACCTGAGTGAGCAGGGATCCTTGTGGTGACAGTGTTGCTGAGCAGGTCCCACAGCAGGAGGTCACCAGACTGCCCCCCACACAGCACTGAGCTCCCGTCCCAGCAGAAACACCTGGAAACACACACAAATATTAAAGGTTAAATCCTACTGACTTCCAGATTCCACTACATCCTGTACATGTTTAAGTACTAATCCTGTTCTGAATTAATCCAGGGCAAAAAAACTGTCACTTCATAGTGGAAAAAATATATAATAATGGTTCTTAGATATTCTATGACTTCCTGGCTTTCCAAGGACCTTCTGCTTTGGGTAAAGCTGTAATTTGAGGTGAGAGTCTTTCATTCTCTGCAGTTGGTGGGATCTTACCTTTGCTCCTCTTCAGCTTTCACAGATGAGATCACCATTCCCGTCTGGACATCAATAACCTTCATGCAGGAGTCAGCACCAACACTGAGAACATGTCGACTATCTGAGGATGCAAAAAAAATCAAAGTCATTTATTTTAAAGTCTGGCATGGTTTCTAGGCAACCCGAAGGTTCACTGTCAGTTGTTTCTTAAAGGCTAATTTACTTTTCTAAGACAGCGGGGCTAGGCTAGTTTAGGTTGATGTCTCGTCTATCTCTACTCTCTCAAAAGGGAGCAGATTTGTCACACTGCTCAGATCTTCAAAATTCACTTTTAGGTGCCCAGATCATTTTCATGTCATTTATCAGTTCAGCTCTGATAAATAACAATGCTGTTTAGTCAAAGACAAAAAGAAAAACTGAGATGTCCACTTCTGTAATGTTGGCAATCAAATTGCCCTTGTTTTGGCAGTAAAAGTTTGACTCATACAGCAAAACAAAACAAACATATGCCAGCCACTTTGATACAGTGTTAAAGTTGAAATGCTTTGTAAGGTGTAATAAGGAGCTTAAAGAGCAAAACAGAACCAATTACTGTAATGACTCTTGAGAAAACAATATTTTCCCCTAACTGAAAGGCAGTCTGTAGGCTCTGATGAAAAGTCAAGCCATCAATCAAGAAGCCCCTTAACTGGATTGGTAAATAGATATTTATCACAGGTTTCTGTAAAGGCACACCTCTAGCATATACCTTGTATCAGGGCAGATAGTGTAGATTACATATATATATAACCTACCAGTTTCTCATAAGGTTGAATTCTAAGACTTTCTCTTCAGCGTATAAAAAAATAAGTCCAGACTTTGCAATTACACACCAACCAGAGCGGTCGAACACGTACCAGGACTAAAGGCCATGTGATGGATGGTCCCAGCGTGGCAGTGGATTTGCTGCAGTGTTCCATAGCTGCTAGTGTCCCAGATGGTGACGGTCCCATCCTTACAGCCAGACACCAGCAGAGTCCCTGCTGGATTCAGACCAATAGTGTTCACCTGAAGATGAGAGAGATAAACAGACAGAAAACAAGTTGGTTCATTTTCAGCGCTGCTTCTACTTTTCAGTGTTGGACATATATATAGATATGTTTATCTTTCAAGATAATTTGGTTTTAAGAGGGTTTTAACCTTTGTAAGTATGTTACAAAAGTGAATATCATTTCTATTATTCCATACAACATTAAAATATGCATATTGGCTTATCAACTACAAAGACTATAAAAAAATAAACTTTTTCCACCCTGATAATGAAGATATGTTGAGTCACAAGTCATAACAGTCAAACAGGCAGAATCCTGACCTTGAATCAGACCCCATTAAGCTCCATTTCTTCTGTATGCATCAAGGATATTATATCAACTTTACAATTTTGTAACTGGTTTAAATACAGACACATTTCTTCAGTTTATAAGTAAACCTTACATATAGTATGTAAACCACAGTTATCACCCTCACTCACCCCAGCATCATGTTCCAACTCAGCCAGCAACTCAAACTGGGATCTCTTGTGACTGGATAAGCTATCAGAAGCACACTGCCAGACCTGTGACATGAACAACATCATTCACTGTCCTCAACTGGCAATTAGACATTAACTGAGGGTTTAATCATAAAGACAAAATCGTCATGTTGTGGCATCATTAGCGTGTTTCCGAGACCCTTGAACTTACCTTGACAGTGGAATCCCAGGACGCCGTGTAGAGCTTGTCATCAAACCAACACATTTCACTGACGGCATCATCGTGACCCATCAGCGTGTCCTGCCGCCTGCCGTACGGGATGGAGTAGAAATAACTAAGGAAGAGGAAAGTGCGGGTCAGCTGAAGTTTTATTGGAAAAACAAAATCAAATGTGGACATATTTTATACGTACACATTGTTGTCCCACGAAGAACACACTACAGTTTTACCATCTGCTAGCATCAAACATGACGATAAGGCCTGAAAACAGTCCAGAAGTTCAGAGAGAATCAGCATATAACAGAAAGCAACACAGAGAAAAAAGGTGAATGTGAAAGTAAAGTACAGCTGTATACCATGTTAGAGAAAGACATGCTTCTCTGGAAGTCCTTCAACTCTTTGGAAAACATTTTAAGTGTTGAGTCTGGAAGAAAGAGTGACACAGTTAACGTGCTGTACAAGGTGGAAACAATGGAAGTTGTCCTTTTATCACCTCAACACTAATCTACACTGACTTTGTAAAAGAAAAGAACAAGAGCTTGAAAAATGTTTTCCGGACCTTGAGATGTGGAGAAAACAGCTGCTCCGTCTCGAGTCACAGTGATGCCCGTCACAGCCCTGCACATTCAGCAGAGGGACTCAATTATTTAAAAACACACCACAAACCTGAATATCCTGAAAAACTTCTGCAAGTAAACAAATACATTGGTAGGAAAACTTGGAAGTACTTTATAAGTGCAATATTCTGAAGTCTTTAATATTTCATGTCAAAAATAAAAGTGTTTCTACACGATGACCAACAAAATAGCAGTTAAGTGATCTAGAGATGCATTTTTTCCTGTTATTTTCTGAACTAGTTTTACAGCGGCCACCTGTCCTCAGCTGTTCCTCTTTTACGCAAAACAAGTGTTCTCAGAATACTTTTTAATACACTGCTATTTGCTTTAACACTGCAGCTGCCTGCTACCTTCTTGCTTTGCATGCACTTCCTCATATACATACCAGAGCTTTCATTTCACTTTACACAGTTGTGTGTGGATATGAAATTTTTATTTGTACCCTGACCTAATTCTAGCCAACTGGATGCCTCCTGACTTACTCCTTATGGATCTTGTGGCTGGACACTGGTTTCAGATTGCTCATGTTTGCCCAGGCCATCTTCCTGCTCTCCTCTGTCAGGTCTTCAAAGGACGAGTCTTCACCCGGAGAGGCTGGGAAACAACAGAGAGAAACTTACAGTATGGATATGTGGAGATACATGCGGGAAATATAAAAATAACATCTAAACTATGTTTTATATGGTTGTGGATGTTTTCTGACACATCTTTTGCCTCCTGTTTGTTTTTATGAGAGTTTACACACATGACAATGAACAATAAATCAAGCCTATCATGGATTTCATGTAAATACACCCATCACATTCACTGCAATACAAACTGCCTCCCAATCTGCAAAAAGAAAGTTCTCCATTCACAAAAAAACTGGACTGAATATCAGATCACTTGTCTTATCACCGTGGTGGCAACGTAACTGTGCTGTGTGCAGTTTCTCACATCATTATATATGTGTTTCTGCAGTGCTACCTGGAGACAGCTCGCTGACTTGTGAGTTGAGGCTGGAGCTTCGAGTGATGTTATGAAACCTGGGTGTGATCCTCTGAGGGTGAGGGCTGGTGAACAGCTGTTTAGGCGTCTGGCCAAACTCCAGTATCTGTGTCAGCATGGCGATTCTCTGGTCAGGGTCCTCGATGCTTTTCACAGACATGAGGGTGAAAGTTAGATACATGATGCGGTGGTAAATATTTGGAATGATAGTTCTTGAGGGATTTTCTTTCATACCTATCACAGTCGATGCCACCCTCATAGGTCAGAGGGTGAAACACTGAAAGACAATGAGATAAATATTAGCCTTTGTCCATTGTTGGTGGATTTAATGTTGAAATTAGCTGTCATCTATTTTACCATTATGGGCTGCTACAGCTTCACTGCCTCTCTGCTTAAAACCAAACACCAGGTCAATCCACTCATGAAGGTGCTCTGACACATACTGACTCTCCAGGGCTGTCCTGTGCTTTTCAAGAAAATCACTGGCATCTGGTGTGATGACAAACAAGACAAATATACATAGACAGAAAGAATAATTTACTCTACCTCTTCATAAAATTACCAGTATGACAAGGATGACACTTGACACCTGGGGTCAGATAGAGTTTGGATGTATATGATCATCAGATGGTCAACAGGAAGTTACCTGAGGCCCATGGTGGGAGAGTGACATCACAAACTAAGCTTCCGTTCTGCCTTCTGCCCAAATCAAGATTCAGTCTGTTCTCCAAGAAGCTGGAGTCATTCCCATAAAACTCTGGAATCAGCTGCATGACAGAAGAGATAAGTCAGATAACACATGTAACATATCTATCTACAGAGGAATCATATCAAAACACACTAGAGACTGCACTGGGAGACATAAGGTACATCCCAGTTCCCTTGATTGCATCTACGTTTCCCTCACTTGCTTCCTTTCCTTGCATCTTAGTTTCTCCCACTGAAGAGAGACACAAGGAAAAGATGCGAGGAGAGTGAAAACAAGAAAATGATTTTAGAGACATGACGTGAAGCGATGTCTATTTCTGATGACAGCAGCAGCTGATCACAGCTGGATCAGCTGTCAGTCGGCTTTAACAGCTGGAGTGACTTTTGATGGAGTTTGTATCTGCACACATGTTGACTGTGCTGATACAGTTATCACTGCCAGCAACTGTTTTCTCTCTGCAGCCTGTAAGCTGTTTAACAAACACCTGCACATGAATAAAAACCTGCATTCTGTATTACAGTACCTGCAATACTGTGAACTGTGTCCTGCTCAGACCCATGAACCATTTCTACTGGCAGAATGCGTTTATATTATTTATTAATTATTTGCATCTGTATTTATTAATATTCTGATTGTTAATTCATTATTTAATAACCCAGAATATGATTACGGTGTTATTTTAACACTGGAAATGACTTATTTGGCTAAATGTTTTAGGGAAAATGGAAATGATGTAACTCATATCAAACCTGACGCTCAGCCTCATGTGTGCCTGAGTGGATATGATGAAAAATCATGTAAAACTGATTCTTGCTGACAGACTCTCCCTGACTTTAATTTAATTTTATCCATAATTAAAGTTAACAGGGGAAATAACAGATCATGAAAAGAAAAATCTAATAAATGAGGAAAGTTGTTTATGGATCTTTTGTTGATCAGTCCTACAGTTAACACAGATTTTTAACTAGATGATGAATCAGAAAACAAATAAAATATAGAATTTAGGAGTGATACACTTGAGTTTAATTTGTAATCTGTCTCCACTCAGTGATGTTGAGATGTATCAGATCAGTCTGACCAACTGCAGCACCCAATAATTAACTGATACTCATTTAAGGGGTGTGTTGGCCAGTAAAGACTTCAGGAAGGCTGCTCTCGTGTATCCTCACTCATGGCTCCTCAGAAATAAGCAGAAATAAGCGCTTTTGGACAACCTCCATGATGGTGGACCGTAACGGCTTCCGTGTTAAGCAAGGAGTGAGGAACGATCATGCCAACAAATAACTATTACACAGGTAAAATGATCCCATCCATGAGAAACTTTCTGATTTTTCCATATTGTAGCCACATTATAGCATCAAGTCTTCACTATTAAGCAAATATTTGGGGAATATGGCCCATAGTGTCTCACTAACATAACGATAAAATGTGCAATAGATTAATATTTTTACCTCTTTGAAGTCCGTGGCCCCGTCTAAGCAGTTTTTCCATGTTTCACCTATGCTGTAACAAAATAAATACATGTTAGTTCATACAAACATGCAAAATAATATCTTCACACTTTTTTAAAAGCCCAAATACTCAATTTAATTTGGTGATTTATAAGATTAAACTGTTAAACTGTTAAATACCACATTTCCTCACTTTTTCATACATTACAATTTGGCATGTTGTTATGTTCATAAACTGTCAAATTGATTAGAGAAATACTGTAATCGTGTTTAGTTGTTACATGCTGTTCAGACATGATTTCAATAGGACTGTCAAGTAACACCAGTAGATGTGAATTAACTGTGTCCAACAGCCAGTTTCAGTATTCACGGGGTGTTGAACATGGATCACACTGAGCTGTTATTTATGGTGAGCTGTGCAAGACACAAACACGCCTCACGAAACAGGGGGAATAACATTAGCTCACATATTTACAATAAGTGCAAAAGTGAACAACAAGTAATTAAGAAACACAAATAACAAAAAAAAAAACTCAAATTCTATCATCTAAGTTTACTTTCAAATTACAGTCTGCATTGCCTCACTGATGACAAGACATTTTAAAAACATTATTTTAGTTGTAGGCCAGATTGGTGAACTGATACTATGAACAGTGTTTGTTCACTTCACAGTTGAAAATGTATGTTTGACTCGACAGAAATAATTTACCTGTTAAACATGCGATCTGCATGATCATAGCGGCCATTCTGAAGACACAGCATGTGCTCTGGAGCTGCAGAGGAGAAGACAGAAAGTATTAAAATATTATCTGGAAGGTAAAAAACAAACTTGGCTTGAGTGTTTCAGCAGAAACAAAGAACCATGTATCAACTAATTCTGTACTGCTCCCATATGAATTGTTTCCTTTCATGCTCTTTAGAGAATTTGCTTCTGCTTTACTTGATGAATTTTAATGTTAGTGTTTGACCTTTTAATTAGTGAACTGACAGGCTTTGTACCAAACAAACCTCAGTCTACAGCAAACCCTGATGTGATGTTACAGTAAATACAACCTCGCGCACGAAAACAGACGGTGTGGTTGAATAGTGGTCGAAACGCATATAAACACACTGAATACAGGCGGCGTGTGCTGCGGTTTGTTGTGGATGTGTATTAGTATTTAAGTACATACCAACTCTGACCAGGTAAAAAAGGACATAGCCTGGAGATGAGTAGTGGCTGCCGTACATGAAGCGAGGCTCAGGCATGCCTCTGTAGCGAGCCTGAGAACAAGAGAATGAGTCAATGGTTACTGAGGACACTCAAAAGACACAAACATGGTAAAATCAGCAAACACTCAACTGAACTGCAGATAGAGAAAGAAAGATGACTAAAGTTTGAGTCTTTGCCCAAGATACAGTAAGTTAAATAAAACCCACTGACTACATCTATAGTAAGAATTGAATAAAATGTGCTCAAGCAGTGTTGTCAGTTTTTCCTCGTTACTCTAAGCAGCAGAGTCTCACCAGTAGCCTGTCCAGTCTCTCTTTGTTTAGGGCTCCCACTGGTTTGTTCAGGTCTCTGAATGTGGCGGCGTTTGTCATATCTGAGAGACGGAGGAAGGATACACATTAACACTGGATACATCTTTAATATGTGTGATTACAGTGAGAATTAAAACCTCTACTGCTCTACTGGCTGAGCTAGGCCACACATAAGTACATTCATTGTATCATCAGAGGTGGAAAGTACTGATCTGATGCCGTGCACCTCAGGCCTCTGCAGTTTGTTGTATATTAATCTATAAATATCTGCCTTTACTGTTGACCCACCCAGCTGCGTGCTTGTATAGTCCGCGATGACCCAGGGGAAGACAGGATACTGGGAGAGGTCGTTGCAGCTGCGGTCAGCCAGGTTGTTGAGGTGGAGGAGATACTGGTAGTTACTCAGATGGCCACGCTGCCACTGCAGCATGTAACTCTCTGCCGTGTGTTCTGTCATGTGGTTCTCTGAGGAAAAAAGAAGAAAAAAATGGTTCCAGTTATGGAATGTGTGTTACAGGGTTTCACCAAAGGCTAATACACAAGATATTTTAGGAACTGAAGACACTTTGTAATAAATTCATTACTGTCTTTGAGTTTTCTCACCCAGGAACGTGGCGATGTAGTAATACATTTCATCTCTATCTGCTGTGTTGTAAAACTTCAGGTAGATGTCAGAACAGAAGTCGTTCTCAGTACAGAACACCTCAAGACCCTGGGTGAGTAGAGACACGTGCACACAAACACATCATTAACCTATTAATACACTTAACTTCAGTGTCAGTACTCACAGTAACGTACTCACCAGTGGTCTGAGTCCATGACGTCTTTTGTAGATTCGCCTGACTCGGTGGAGTTTGATCTGAATCACCTGTTCCTGAAATGATAAGTCATAGAAAAACAACATAAATACCTGAGCTCATAGTTCATTTGCATTGAGGTGAGGTGTACTGCAGGGGTCACAATGTGGTTGCAGCCGGTCCAAACAGATTTGTCAGCTCACCGGGTATCCGTTGAGTGGCTGGAAGTAGAGGTTTTCATCTGTTATGCAGACGTGGCCTGGATTGCACACCAGAGGCATGACCATCTCCACAGCACACTCCATGTGAGGCTTCTCAGCAACGCTCTGAAAGCTTTACATCATATGCCCTGAATATTTGTAGTATCAAACAGCTGGATGTGACACTTTTTTTGGATTATTATATTGCATTAAAACACTGAAAGTACCTAACACAAATAAAATGGCCACAAAAAAAACAAGTCTGTGATGTCACAGACAGTGGAGGGAGAATCAATGCAACATACCAGTTTTTGTCAAATGATGATCTTGCCAGTCGTGATTGTAAATTGGCTGCAATCTAGAAACACAAATGAAGAAATGTATAATTGGATTATGCAATGTTACTTTATAATCAAGGATTGAAGGAAGAAGGATAATGTGGAGTAAATACGAGAGGTGGAATGAATTATTTATGATTTTGTTTCCTAGTGTTTAATCATCTTTCAGGCTTTAAAATGCCTTCTCTGTGCTTGAGGTTTGAATGTCTGAATGACTCACCATTGCAGTCTGGTCTCCAAGCTTGTCCAGACAGGATGCTCTGTGGAGCTGCAAAATTGACCAAATTAAAAAGGAGCAAAACAAAGCCAACACATACCAGAGCATTTAAGCAAATACAGCCAGTGCTTTGATTTATGTGCTCCTGAGTCTCTTTTGAAAAGAAAGATGGACTAATCACATAACAGCTTAGTTCATTTAACAATTACACTCTGCTCTATTCTCCAGTCACTGTGTTAACACTAGGTGTTAGAAATTTCCGCTCGGACCTGGAGCCATCATTGTTTTGGAATAACTACATACCTGAAGTAACGTTTGGACGATATCTTCTGTTTTACTCCAAACCTCCAACTGAAAGGTCATCTTGTTTGTCCCCTTTATTCAATGAGAGAAGAATGATTCATTTAAATTAATGAACACATCTTGGAGCCATTTCTGAGTTCTCTACACAGATTTTGGGTTAAATTTTACTGTTTTATGTGTCAGGATTAGCATGAAAACTGGACTGAACCTCCCTTGTTGTCAAATGTGATGCCCCGAACACACTGAACCAAAGTATCCAAATGGTCCAAATCCACATTTTATCTGAGCCTGTGATCACTCAAATGTGATTGATTGAATTTCATGCATATATTTACCTCGACAGCAGAGTTTTGCCCTCAGATTCAACTTTTTTAGTTTCGGTTTAAAATTATTCATAATAATAATCAGCTCAGACTACGGTCATCACTGTCTTAGGCTGTGGCGATAACATGCTGATCTTGGTGCAGTCAGAACAACCAAAGGGAAGATGTTTTTTAAGCTGAGAGTAAAAATGGGCTACAACATGATAAATGCACAGACTTGCTCTTCAGGACTTGCATGAATGGATTATCATAGTACAAACACAGCAAAGAACACAGTGACATCTGTGCAAACAGCTGAGAGCACATAAAGATCAGGAGATCCTGTGTACAGCTTCGGTTGACTCACCCTTTCAATCCTGTAAGGTGCTATGACATTACTTTCTTTGATGTAAATAACCTGCAATTAAAGTGAAAATGGAAGTTGTTTATTTACTTTGAAGACCTGCAACAATAAATAATACAATTATTACCATGTATTAATAAATATTAGTACATGAGGACTGACGAAAATGATATCTTGAAGAAAATGATAACTCACCTGTCCACATAAAATAGAGATTGTAGATGGTTTAGGTCTATGAGGAAAACACAGATCAAATAAGTTCAAAAGTGAAAAAATATCACTTTAGTCCTTTACCTAAATAATGTTTGAAGGGAAGTTACCATCAGCACTAAATCCAAAATTAAAACACTGACACTACGCCCCAATAATTTGTAGATGTTGGGTTCAAACATGGTTTCTAAGTGTAGTTAACATTTATAGGCTACTTTAAAGTGACCAAACCAGTTACACAAACTAAATAAACATCAGCGTGTGAAACCATGCTCACTCATTGAAAGGGTTAGTCTCGTGCTCCGAAAACTCAATCTTCTTACAGTCTCGAAGAGGAATCTGCAGTTAAAGAAACAGACACAGAAACGATGTACAATCATTTACAAACACCTGGTTGATGTAGAGACAGACATAGAAAGTACAATACAACATCTACACAAAGATGTTTGTCATTTCAGTACGTTACCCTTATTTTTTCGTTTTGCTCAACCTGCATATATACTGTTAGTTCTTATCATTTCTGCTTTTTGATAGAAGATGACCTTTTCATGATTCCAATTTATACATTTTAGTGCTGTAACTGCCAACTTCATTATTTTTTATACATAATTTCCAGTTAAGTTGGAAAATAAATCATTTTATCTGGAAGCAATGGTTAAAAGACATAATATACATGAAAATATGATTAAAACCAACCTTTATAATTGGCTCTTCGAGATCCTCTGGATCAAAAATGATTGATCTGGAACAGACCTTGAATGAGCCTCTGATTTTTCTGGAAGGAACAAAGGAAACACTGTTAACAACTCGCCCCTTCAGTTTAATATAACCACACTAATACTAATAAGACTGCAAAAAGGATCATACAAACATAACCTGATGCATGAATGAATATTGTGCACAATAAGGAAACAGCTTCAACAGTTCTTTTGGATCAGTAGTCGGTATCGGCTGATGCCCAACGCCCAGGTATCAGTACTGGGAATGAATGATGATCAGTGCATCCCTATGCTTTACAGTGGTTTTTTATTAGAGGCTCATTAATAATTAACTTTTCCCCCCTCAGGTGGATGTAATCACAAGAGGCACAATGTACTGATTATCACAATCACTGTGTAAACACAAATTATAGTATCATGAATCTTCCCTATCTGCTTATTGGGTGTATATTCCTCTTTCTTTGACCTGGCAATAGACCAAATTTATGTAAATATCTTGTTCTGTCCGGTTGTTGAGTTTCTTTTAGTTTGCTTAAGCCTTCCTAACAGGATAAGATCATGTTTGAACAGCTGCTCTTTACAAACCAAAGGAAATACAACAAGCGTTAAAGAGTTAAAAGAAGCCTCACTTAAGAACGCATCTAACATTAAGGTTTTCAACCATTGCTATTTTAGTTGTAAGTTCACAAAGAAACACCATCCACAGTCTTTGATGTTACAGTACAGTGATTGGAGTTATTAACTACAGATCATTTCTGTTAATAAGTTACCTCTCCTTGGTTGAGCTGGTTGTCACGTGGTACGCGGTGTGCTGTTCAAAATAATATTCCTCCAAATCCAGCAACAGGAGAGAAAATCTGGGGAAGAACAGCAACACAGGATTGTGAAATAACAGAAGGCAACAGCTAAATGTCAGCTAAAGTGTGTTGATCATGTAAACAAAAGGGTCAATGCACCAGTAAAATCAGAAAACCCAGGATTGCAACCAGCTGTCTCTCTGAAATTCATTGAGGGATCTTTTAATACACTGATTAATACTAGACAACAGATTAATCTAAGTTATTATTTTTCTGATGCTGTTAGATGGTTTCATGTTTTGTGGACACAACTGTTAAAAAAGACAATATTTTTAATGATCATCTTCAATTTATTTGGTCAGAAAATGTTGGATTGGGCCTTTAAATATAAGTACTTGTGTTTAATGTTGAAAACCAAAGTAATGTAGCTAAAATCAGTCACCTGTATTGGATCTTCAGGTTTGA
Source organism: Thunnus thynnus (assembly GCF_963924715.1). Taxonomy (NCBI): domain Eukaryota; kingdom Metazoa; phylum Chordata; class Actinopteri; order Scombriformes; family Scombridae; genus Thunnus; species Thunnus thynnus. The sequence continues at coordinate 18,901,946 of NC_089537.1, forward strand.
TCATACTAGCATTGTCTCTCAAGATGAAAGCATGCATTGAAAACTTGAAAGCAATGTTGCAAATAGTTTTTTTTAAAGGAACAATCAAACTTTCTGGTTAACTGCTAGCCTACACGTTTTGCGGTGATCGAAGCTTTTTTTTCACTTTTGATGAGGTGACACAGTTTCCCACGCTCTCTTTTGTTTGTGCTAAGACAGGCTAAACACATCTGGGACATATACTGAAGTATCTCTACAACTCAACCTGACAATAAAGCGTCTCCTAAAATGTTGGAAAGTTAATTGAGGGCATCACTGCACTGTGGGATTTTTAAGCATCTAGCCTATATCTCATTGACGATTGTGACAATGATGCTGTTTTTGTCAAGATTTAAACTACACTTCCCATAAATCTTGTTGCTCCATGTCCTATGTGCTCATTCCTATTCTAAATGATTTCTGGTTGAGCCTTTCAACCATTGCACCATCCATAATTTCCATAATTTTGTTTTATTTGTTTACTGGACAAACAGCAGCTTCTTCCCATCAAATCCATCCTACACAGTGCACAAAGTGCAGCACTGAGGCTGGTAACACTCCCAGTCTTCCTTGTGTTAATCTGCTTTTATTAGGATCATTATGCCATACAACAAATTTTGTTGGCGTTATAGTGCTATATAAAGAGCTACATGAGGCATCTTTTGTCAGACCTTGTCATACAAGTCACTATAAAATAATAATAATGTAAAAAAAATTTAGAGAGTCAGCAGGATCGGTCCTGCAGCTCTCTTCAGTGTGAAATATTTCTGCAATGCATTACATTAGTACACCAAAACACTGTGAATAGTAATGTGGGTTTAAATGTGTGACATTCTCACTTCCTTCACTTACAGAAAATAAACACCTCTGTCACTAGCTTGAACTTTCCCATAACAGCATCATAAGCACATTTTAAACACATTGCAAGTAGATGTTAACCACTGATATATCCAGAGAATGACTAAAGCCATTGTGGCAGAGTAGTATATCTACATATCAATACAGTACAGTGAGTTGAGCTTGGCACAGCTGCAGGAGTTGGGAAATACATTTGGTTAGACGCAGTTCATAAACATTCACATCATCATAATGAACACAGTAAACCTGGAGGCAAGAAAATGAGTTGGAACTATTCATGACATGTTGACTTGTCATAGCAGGAGGAGCACAGGTGTATCTAATAACATTAATAATGGCTGAAGTGTCCCAGGAAGGCATTTCAGTGAGTCAGCAGGATCAAGGTCCTGAACTGATCCACCTCAATGAACTGCAGCAATCACTGATGTAACTAATCACACCTGAGTTTCCTGTAGTGAAAAGGTCTATATGCCAAGTTAAGGCAGGAAAAGCACTTGTTTAAATAATAATACTAATGATGTTTGTATTCCACTTAGCTGAGCCAGTTCCAGTTTACTGACATGGTTTAACTGGGACAATAAATGGAATGGAGCCAATAGTCGTGTTATTATTTACATGTCTGGAATAAGACTTCTGTTGAAAAATGCTGGAAATTGTCCTTTAAATGCGGTTTCTATTTCAGTGCCATTATACAATTCTGTGTTTTTGCTGTCATGTTAGCTTACATACAAATGATTCCAGTGACTTCCACGCAGTGAGGTATACAGATTGTAAAAAAAAGAGAGCACTGGTATCGGATGAGCACTCAGTATCAGCCAGTAGCATGAGCTGAGGTACCAGAATCAGTATCGGGAGAAAAAGAGTTTGATGCATCCCCACAGTAAATATGTGAAAAGCTTTGTATTAGTATGTGAATTAGATATTGAGGCGACATCAATGGAGAGTCATTTTTATATGTTCACCACATTGTTATCACCTGCGATGATTGAGGCAAAAGTGTAATCAATCTTTAGATCTGATTTCTCTGAACACTACACTAACAGACACATTATAATTCAGTTTCACCACCAGTCTGCAGACAGCTCTTCACAGCTGTTGCTGAAATTGTTTACCTCCATTCTTCAGAGCTGAGCAATTCTTCTTCCTAGCCAAGTAGATCCTGACTGAAAGTGCAACGCCTCACAATAGATCAGAACCACAGGCAACACAATTTAAAAAAGCTTTTAAAGGATGAGTCATGTGACCCTTCTGGTAAATTTGGAACATATATAATTCAACAAAGACTTATTCAATACTACTTTCATTTGTTCACTGTGGCTCCTATATGGTCAATATGCACTTTAAGACAGTGTTTCTCAGACTTTTTCACGTCAAGGACCCTTAAACTGACACAAATTAAACCAGGGTCCCCCATCTGATAAGATTTTTGACCAAAATAGTCATAGATTCTGTCATTGTGTTACCTATGGATGGAATTATAGTGAAAATAAATTATTCACCATTTTGCTGGTGACCCCCTGGAACCCTCTCAAGGACCTTTGGACGATATTTTTTAAGCTTACATAATGTCATTTTGAGAAACTTTTAGGATTGTATGTGTTGTTCTCTTCTTCAAATAGAGAGGACGTGTCATAATAGTTAACTCTGAATAGACCAACACAGTAGGAAAAATGGATTAGCAGCAGCTGACAGTCACATATTCTACTGCACATTAAACTCCTGCTCCTCTCTGAGGCCACTCTTTCTGCCTTCAGTAATAACAGGGCATCACACACAGACAGTGCAGCTCTCATTAGCTGAGTGGCGCAGCCTGACGTTACTAATGAGATCACACAGTCGAGAAAAAACCGCTGCTGCTGCAAAGCTCGGGCTAAACCCGCAGAGAGACCCCCCTTATCTGAAACAATGTGATGTTAACACCAGGTGAAGGACCACAAACCTTTCCTTGGTTCGTTCTCGCGTCTTTAAAAAGGCCATGACTGCACACCATCCTTTGTAGAAACTGAACACCGACCAGCCTCCCTGTAAACACGGAAACTTGCTGAACAGTATCACGTGACTGACCCTGGGACAAACGAAAGAGGGTTCACTCTGACGCTATTTCGGGATACCGTGACTGCATTGCAACATTTCACCCAGACAGAGGAACGTTTCTTTTTATGGAGGACCAAACTTTTATCAATGACAAAATTACATTAGTGTGTGATTCGTTTTTTATATAGTCTTATATTTAACTTTTTTTTTAATGGCAACATATTCTGAGTGGTAACCAGGCTGTGTATAACAATACAACATAACTGCTTGGTGCAGTGTAAGTTTTAGTAATTACTAAATCTAATTGTCCAGAAATATGTTTATCAATAGGACTCAGTTACATGTTATACTCTGTATTTATTCATTAGTATGAAATAACTAGATTCACTGATGCCATTGTCAGGAGTGCCAGTTTTCCTGGCAAAAAGCCACTCATGACAAATGAACTCCTAAGAAAATTAATCTTGAACGCTGAAATTGTTTGCAAAATGCTGCTTATATCCACTTAGCTTAATTTCCATACTTCTATGAGGATAAACCTCTCAGTCTGACTTACGGTTGCAACTAATGATTATTGTCATTACATATTCATTTGATGACTGATTTTTATGTCTATTTCTAATTGATTATTTTCTCTGTAGAATTTAAGAAAATAGTGGAAAATTAACACCATTTCCAAAATAACTTGTTTTATCCAACCAACAGTCCAAACCCCAGATATATTCAATTTAAATGGACATGAAAGAACACATCCTCACATTTGAGAACATGGAAACAAAAAAGTGTTTGCATTTATGGTTGAAAAATGACTTGATTAATTTATTATCAAGATAGCTGGCTAATGTTCTGTCAACTGACTAACTGATTAATCGATTAATCATTTTACCTCTACCATGACTCCATACAAGTCCTGAGGTTCATGTAAGCCCAATTAAATATTTGATAGTAGCGAACTTGCATGCACTTGCATATTTAATACTTTATAACTGCAGGTGAAGAACATACCACAAAACATATTGTTATTTTTGTTTTTCTGCAAAAAATGTACTTCAGAAAATGAGCAAACGCGTGACACACATTTGGGGCAGTGAAATATCACCCTAGAATAGACGATCTTTGTCCCGCGACGTCTTGACGTGTCATCTGGGACTGTGAGGGAAGTTTCCGATCTTAAAATGTCTCTAGTTTGAAACAGGCTACATGTAGCAAAATGTAGTATTTGTAATGTAGGAAGCATGTCCCCGCTGCAGTGTGTCGGCAGGTCAACATGCAGTGGAAAAGATACATCACTGGTTTTGCGTTTAGCTTCGTTTTCGTTGTATCATATTTCACGAATAAGGTGAGTGAAAAGGTGGATTGGAAACAACATTAGTTTGGAGATAATCACATTCTGTCTCAGCAGAGTTAAAAATACAGTGTGACTTTTTAATTTTGTAATTAAAAACCAGTTTATTTTGCTTACATTAATCAAAAATACAGGTTAAAGACAGCAAAGCTCCATCTCAATTCCTGTATTCACAACGTGCGGTTCTCAAAGTGGGGTCCGCGGACCACCATGGGTCCTTGAGGGGGTCCCAGCAAAATGGGGAATAATTTATTTTCAATATAATTTCATCCATAAGTGACAAAATTTATGACTATTTTGGTCATGGGGTTCATGAACTTGCTGTAATAAATCATCTAAAAGTAAACATCTGATCAGATGGGGGACCCCGGGACAAAATCTTATCAGATGAAGGTCTGAGGTCTAATTTGTGTCAGTTTAGTTGTCCTTGACGTGAAAAAAGTGTAGAGAACGTGACTTATGTCTTTGAAAAATCTGGAAAATTGCAATGTAACACTTAAGAGCCTTTTCGAATTGCTGTTACGAATCAGGCGTGATCCTGTGAGCCATCACAGCAGGACTGTCAACACAATCTCAACTCTTATCTTTGTAGAAAACATCTGTAGCAAATGAAAATAAAAAGGATGAAAATGTTGTAAAAATGACATTTCACTGAAAAGCTGCTTTGTGTTGTGTGAGAAGGACTGTATGCAGAATGGAAGAATGACTCCCACCAATAATAAAAAAACATCCGTAGTTAAGTTTGTGTGCAGATTAAAATGGTAGAATTTTGAAAGGGGTTTGGTGCCAGTGATTAAGCATCTCCTAGTGTGAGAAGGATGACAATAAAGTGGAAACACAGAGAGTAAGAGTCATGCAAAGATGAAAACAAATTTAAAAACGTGACCACCATGATAAGGGAAGTGAGAGGGATATTTACATTAGTGTACTTGTCCATCATCCATCTATTGACTCAGCCTGTAATCTTGCAGGCAGCCCAGAAAAGTCAAATCCAAGGTGTGAAAGTCAAAATTAGACCTAAAACCTAAATTCTCTTTTTTTTCCAGTTTGTCTTGTCTGTGTTGAAATTCACCTATCCAACCTTATTTCAAGGGTGAGTAGCTGAATTTAAATGTGACATCTCTTTCTGAATTAGTACATGGAATTAAAAAAAGGTCAAATGTTACATTTGAATCTTTCATACAACATTTCAGAACTAAACTTTGATAACAGTTGTTGGAAACAAATCTGAACTGGCAATGAATAAGAGAATTGAACTGTGTATTTTAATTATTTTATCAATGTTCTACTATCTAAATGACAGAAAAAATACTAATTGCATACATGAAACCTGCTGTTTTATGTTTGCTAACAAAACAAATGTACATTGGCTCAGATGGCAGACATTTATCGGCGCTGCCCTGCTTCTACTCTCTGGAAAGCTGGGATGGGTGGAAATGAGCCGCATCACCAGGTACTTAATTTCTTTCCTTAGACAACTGTAGGATTGATGTTCAGCTGCTCTTTGAAGAGCTTCGTTTGATATGTTTGAATGTTCTGTTTCAGATCAGCTGCTCTTTCCTGGCTTCCAGGCTCCCTCCTGTTTGTGGGAAACATATATGCTGGTTCCAGGGCCTTATCACGCATAGTAAGCAACATAACCCCTAAGCTGTAGATTTAATGTCAGTAACACAATACAATAACTGTATCTTGAATCCTACAGCAGATTGTTGCTTTGCTCTATATTAATACAGGTTGTGTCTATGGGCTGATTTTTCAGTGGTTTTGATAAAACTCTGCTTTTCTTCCTCATCCAGGACATTCCTCTCTTCTTCACTCTTCAGAATTCCTCTCATGTTGTCAGTTACGTAATCCTGAAGGTTGTCCACAGAGAGGTAAGTGTGACTATATACAACTATACTCCCTCATCTTATTCATGATAAGTTAAAGGAAGCAGACCAACACAGCTGCTCAAAGACCTTGAATAGTCTTATGTTGTACAAGCTTTAACTACAATATATCTCACTTTGACCTGCTGTTTTGATTTCTCTTTTTAACAACAGAAGACGCAGTGGCTGAAATTGATCAGGTTTGTGCTGTGCTCAGTAAAGAAACTAGAACAAACACGATATTTAAAAAAAAGCACAAAGATGAAAATTTCCCTCCTTCCAATAACGAGACGACATGTTTAATTGTGCTTCTTCCTCGTGTAGCATATGTCTCATGCTGCTTTCAGCCATCAACCTTCCCCTCTATGATCCTCAGGTAATAATTCCTCATTATCAAATGTTGTACATTACTTCTTATTGACTGTGCTAGATCACGTGTTGTACTTGGCATCATACATCCAAGTGTTTTTGATCAATTAATGCTATAAATCTATTCAGTTTACATGTTTGCCCACTTTGTAGGTCGACTATAGCGGTTACCTGTGGGCTGTTGGTCATCTGTTCTGTGTTGGTAAGTGTTGATTTTAATTTATTTAAGTTTTAAAGAATCTGTGGCTGTAAATATATATATATATATATATATATATATATTTATGTATGTTTAATAATTTCAGTCTCGTGATACAAAAAACAAACAAACAGACAAATGTTTCATTTTCTTTATAAAATAATATGAGAGGGACAATTTAATGCAGCCATGTGTGTGAGATTTGGAGAAAGAGTTTAGTATAAATGTCATGAGAATAAACTGAGATGATTGAGTGAAATAGCTCTGGGATTACATAAAGGAAAGATTAGTGGCACCAGGTCTGAGTCTTGAGGGACACCACAGATAATTAGAAGAAACATAAAGTTAGTTTAGACCCAAACCAGATTAGATTACAGTAGAAACATCGGTGGTGTCACCTTGAAAATTACAGATTTACCAGATACTAGACAGATGTCGTAGGATTTTTTGTGTAATGTTAAAACAGTGTGGGTCTATAAGTGGTTTAGGAAACCAAATAGGATATTTTTGATTTTTTTCAGGTGCATACAGAGTGTTTCAAGTTCACTACAAATCCAGTAATTTGAGGTAAGTTTAAACACAGTAATGCACATTTAATGGCAGTAGAAAACATATAAACAGTTAACACTAAAGCATGTTCCTGTTCTCACTGAAAAGTTGTTATTTTTTCCACACATTTTCATGCCGCATGACGCTTCACTGAAGACACTTGTGATGTTTTTGTTGTAGTGACCTTGAGCAGCAGTGCATTAACTATTTGTTCAGGTAAGAATAAATCTAAATGATCTGGATGTGATGCTGAATTTGTGGTGTAGGAACAAATACAGAAATATTACTGTCGGAGTATTACTTTGGATATAAAGTAACAAAATAAGCACAAACCACTGTAATTTAGGGATGAAACCCATGTGAATTTGCACACTCTGACAAAGTTTTGAAATGTCTAAAATGATCTAAACTCAAATTCTTTAAAAGGTTTTGAATACAATTACTACAGTACTTGTACATCATACTGTACCTGCAGAACTATTTTCTCATTGGTCTATATTGCCTTTCATTTTAGAGATTCACTTCCTTTCAGAAAGTTTGCTATTGTCTCAAAATAACCTCAATGCAACATACTGATGGTCTTCATGGAACTCTATGAGAAGCATGATGACTTAAAGTTTCCAAGAAAACTCATACATCCCTTTTCCTATGAAGTCAGTCCTAATATAGTATAACAGAAAGTCTGGAGGGTTTGCTCATCATCAAGGTTTGGAGGACATTTATAAATTAATGTGCAGAAGGAATTTCCAACTACATATAGATATAAATAATAGCTTACTTGCAGACAATATTCTGAATATACTTAAATATTTATAGACTCTTAATGCACATCAGTTGACTCTGTGGTGAGTTAGAAGGAGACTCTTAAGTTGCAAGTCCAGTGTTTTTTTTCAAATAGTTGCACCAACTGCAGCTTCAGGTGTTATTAGAGACTAATTCTAGTGTTTTCCTTAAACAATAGTGTACTGCTGCTGGCCGTTGCTGCTCACCCAACAGGTAAGAATGATCATGTGCAGTTGTGCGATGGAGATATTTACATTGGTTACATGGTCTGCAATATGGCATTCCATGGCAACAGATTAAAAGTTATAATATATACATGTGCACCTCACAAACTGACCTTTGCCTCTCTGCAGGTGACCTCATGGGTGCCTTGGAGTTTCCCTCCCTTCAGTCCCACACATTTCACTGTGGTTGCTGCGCCAGGTGAATCCTTTCAATCTGTAGAGGATAAATAGTTTTTTTTTAGTTTATGTATATATTGAATAAAGCTATCCAAGTTTGTTATAAAAATAGGACTCCAGGATTTTGCATTGAGACTATTTTTGTGGCAAAAAATTGTCAAAAAACCATCTGCATAACCTTGTGGGATCTAAAAAGAAAGATTTAAGACTATTTATAAGATGTTGAGGCCTGCATGTCCAGTTCTATCTTTACATGGTCACACATACATACAGACTTGTGTTTGAACATTCTGGAGAAGTGTTACAGCAGCAGCAAAGACTTAATATTTGAATTCACCAACCCACTCTCATTATAAATTGTGTGTTATTTCACAGTGCTTTGCTGGGGTTTTTGTTGCTGTTGACCACAGTCAAACTTAAAAGTGGATTATCTCTCGAGCACTTTGCAGTGTGGATTTTTTTGTCTAAGGTGATTTTCTGATTTTCTTTGTCATATATAAGCATGAAAGGATTTGTAGCAGGGTGCACTTCTAGAGGCTCATAGCCAACACGGTCATAATTCACACAAAAAAGAAAGAGTGAATTGTTATTAGTAAAATTTGAAATGGGCTGACCTGCTGCCTAACAGGAAGTAACTGTTTTGCTATCTTTCTTCCCAGGTTACTGCCATGTCCCTCTCTCCATTAGTTTTCTACACAGAGATTAATGCTCCATCTCTCATATGGTAAGTACCTCCCCCACAATGAGATTTAGGTACTGAAGCGTATAAATAACTGCCATGAAATCCGAGTTTGTTTGTATCAGACCTACAGTGCTGATGTGGTTTGTGTTTGTTATTGTTGCAGTGTGGTCATCAGCCATGTTGGAGAGGCCCTGCTGGTGTACTCAGAGAGAGAAGCTCAGTTGTAAAAAGACAACAGAAGATGAGCCTTACTTGCACTTCTTTAAGAGATTATTTTCTGGGAAATAGATATATTTTTTCATTTTTGTAATTTCTTATCTGCTGACCAAATAAACTTATCTTGTCTGTACCTATTGCCTTTACAATATGCTTTAATCTCACATGTCAACAAAATAATATATTTCATATTAAACTTTAAGATTTCACTGATGTGTATGTTGAGCAAAGTTTGTTTTAGTCCAGATGATGAAGGTAAACTCAGGTGTAAAATCCATTTCCTTTAAAAATCAACACTCCATTTACATGTAGTTATTTTTTTATTTATTCAGCATGTCCCAAACATACTCACTCAACAAAAAACAAAATCTGTACATATAGACAGAAAAAAAGATGATGCATAATCATCCTCGATGTATAAAACAGTGCTTCATTGTACTCCTCAGTAAAAGCCTGTTCTTCATATGTTTCTTTCTGTAAATGGGCCGATTCAAGCAGCTCTACAGAGAAAAACTACTTTTTAGCTCTCCTGCTGGTTTTTCTTTGGGGAGAATAAAGCATTGAAAGGTTGTCTTCTCCGGGAACGCGCCTGTGGATTCTTCTCTTCCTTGATATAACCTACAAACAAGGAATAATAGCTCTCAGGGTTCAATGTGGTACTATGATTTCTGTGTTTTTTCATGCATGTTGAAATGTCTACTGTTATATTACCTCTTTCAATGCATGTTTGAGTTGATGGGAAACCGACTTCCCAGAAGTTTTCAGGAGTGGAAGGAGGAATATAAAGAAAACGGTGCCTTGAGCATTCAGACAACTTCTTCTGTTTCTCCTCCTCTGGGAGATGAGCGTAATACTGGGAGAAAATAAATCATCATCCTTAAAATATGATCCATCTTAAAAGATGTTTTATATTCAGCTTAATAAACAAAATACTTACAACTTCACATTCCTTGCAGGTAGTGCCCTTCAGTTTCCTTCTCTCATCTTTCTTGCGAACTACCACCACATGTGCATATGTTGGTCTAATCCAAACAAACGGAGAGAAAACTTCAAATTGTGGCGAACTGACAAGTTCTGAATGAGTTGATGTATAATATATATTCCCACTGACAGTAATAGTGAGGAAGTGTTTCTCACCGTGCTTTGTGCCCTTTCCTGTGACCTGGAGTGCTCCCTGGAGCATCTTGTTTGAAAGAAGAAGAAAAAACCAAGGACAAACAATTTATATCCAACGTCAAACACAGACATACTGGTCAAATTACATGATGACAAGTTTCTCTATCTAAAAGCATACCATCGTTGTCCTCCTCCTCTTCCTCTTCTTCTTCTTCCTCCTCCTCCTCCTCATCACATGGCTGGCTCTTGCCTACGTGTGAACTGCTGAATGATTTGTACTCCCCGTAGGCTGTGGTGTCAAACATTTGTTCCAAACTGTCATTTGCCTTCTCGCCTAGCCCTTGAAAACCAAAACACAGAAATGAATTATAAGACCTATGATTTATTTCTTCTCAGCACATTTTATGTTGTATGTATGTTTTGCACAAATGCAATCAATCTCCAACATTGCTTCAAAAAGACCTGTTAGAGTAAGAGATCAACAGCTTGTATCGACAATAAGTGACCAAACATTTGTTTAGTTATATTTACCTCCATCCTCTCTGTCCTGGCTGTCTTCTCCCCGATTCTGGAGTAAGCTGTGACTGACCCAAGTGCAGTCTGAATCTACTAACTGCCCGTGAGTGTATTGCTCTTCCTTTTGCTAAAATACAGAACAGCCTGATGTAAGAGACTCCACATACCAAACATGTCCAAAAGAAGATATTCAGATGAACATTAGCAACAAAATATAACTTATCCAGAATGTAGATTCCTGATCAAACATTTTTCATGTCTTTTCATATAAATTCACAGCATAAGTCATAAGTTGACATTTTCTAACAGGATATTAACAAGATATTTGCTTAACCATATTACCAACTCAACCTCAAAGTTATCAAGTTGAAACTACAACAAACACTTGACATTTTACAAAAAAAATGGAGCAAATTGAGCTTCACAGGTCAGTAAAATGGACCCAGTGAGTGTAGCTGTGTAGGAGATCATGTGACTGCACCTCGTCTTCTCTCCACTCACTGTCGTACATGGACAGGGCGAGCGCGGGGTCGATGCTCCACATGGGCTCCACTTTGTGCTTTCTTTCAGCTGGAAAAGCACAGTGAGAGGCAAAATGAACAAAGCACCATAAAGGAGACATATCAAACTTTACAATATGTAGTTATTTATGCTAATTATGCTAAAAGTCTTAAAGGATCAGAAAACATTTGTGCCCATGCTTATTTTAAATTGGTTTTGTTTTCAATCAGAAGAGAGAAAGGACTGTCATCCAAATTCTTGCATTGCTGAGGCCATCAGACGTAAGACAACTTACCATCTTCTGCATCATGTTGTACGTTGTTCAGATCCTGCAGTGGGTTTCTTCTCTGGTTCGCTCGTTCTCTAACGTTCCCATTTGGCTTCTTGAAAGTAGGACTTGCACAGGAAATGTTTGGCCTTTCGCTGAAAGTTCCGTTCTGTGCTGACTGAACCTGTTCAATGTTAAAGGCATGACATTTTAAAACCACACGGAATTATTGTTCTGTTCTGCTTATCTAACTTTTTTTTTTAGCAGCTGAAATGCCATCAGTGTGGAGCGCTGTGTTCCATGGACGTCACAAGTAAATAACATTCTTCACCAAAACTGTGTGGGCCAAAAGATTTCTTTTAAAAGGAAGCAGGACACTTTACATTTAAAAACAGTGCTGCAGTTCACCTTTGCTAACAGACATGCTGGCTGGGAAAAGAGAGAGTTTTGAACACAGATCTAACCTTGCAGGCAGATGGCTCCTTCTTGAAGCTTTGACTGCTTAAAGGTGCGGAGGTTCTTTTGACTGGTTCAGGTTCTACGTGCTGGTCTTCCTTCTGTTTGTCTATACTTCTCTGGATTCCTTGTTTGTCCTCCTCCCACACCTCTGGGTCACTGTCCTCCTTCTTCCGTTTGGCTTTGCAAATGGAGGCCTCTTCTGGGAAGCGTTTGACACGAGGGAGCAGAGACGGGGACCTCACTGTGGTCGAGTCTGGACTGTGGATCAGTGTGGATGCAGAGGAGGAGGAGCAGTAAGGCCTTTATGGAAGGAAACAAATGTGGCTGAGTGATCTGGATGCTTGGTTTCAAAACTGATGATGAATATAATCAGGGAACAGCTCAGGCATGCATTGCTGAATGGCATGAATTTTTCATATTCTACACAAGTTTTGTATTTACTTCTACTGTAGAATTTGTAAATTTATGACTTTGGTGTTAGTTCTTGCTCACAGTACAGACACAATAGGCTGCAGATGAGTGTCCACACTGCTGATGTCCTTACTTTAAACGAACATCACACTTCCAGGGAGATGTTGAGCTGCTTTGCTGAACTTCAGTGGTCTCAGTGTTCTGAGAAGAGAAAACAGATCAAAAGATTACGGATATGATCCTAATAAGTACTGAATGAGTCTGAACGTCTGTGCTAAGAAATAACTATTCAGTGCACAGTGAATTTCCTGTAAAAAAACAAAACAAAACAAAAAACAAGGATGACAGTAGAAGTTGAAAGATAAGACATATTTTCAGGATTTACTTCCAAGCTGCTTCCTTTACAAAACACAGTGAAATGACTCTTTTGGACTGATTTTTCCTACAATCTGTGGAAGAATTTCAACAGCAAATCTGTATGTTTGACTCCAGCTGTCAACTAATGGAAGTCACCTACTCAACAGCATCTCTCTTAAAGCACCAAATACATGAATTATAATCACTGATTACACTCCATCTATATGAACCTACCATGTAAGGCTTGTTAAGAAGTTCTAGGCCACAGGTTTCTGCTATCGCCTCTTCAATAATGTCGTCTTCTGAAATGAGACGCATCTGTTCAAACAAGTTGCAACACCGTTTACACATCTCACAATCAAAGTCAGCAACTTGGCACATATGGCAACTGAAAATGTTTAACTTCAAAACCCAGGCCAAAATGATTAAATTATCATCAAGTCCAATCTGTGATGCAAGGGGAGAAAAGATGCTGATGTATTTTATTTTTGAGTTTTCAATCACCAGTCCTGTGAGTAGAGCGGCAGTCTAACCTAACACTAGAACTGAATCTGAGCAGATAGGGTGAATTTACAGCAACGCCTCTGTCTGTGCATGTGAATAAGGCAGATAGGGTGTGTGTGTGTGTGTAGATAAATGTTGTCAGTTGTTGCAGTAGGAACTAAAAAAAACTGCATCCTGAAATACAAATTTATTTAAATAATCTAAAAAAAAACCCAAAAAAAACCCAAAACCACCAAGAGAGACTCATGGTGCACATGGAAGGAAGGACATACTGAAAAAAACTGTTTCCAATTCTATAAGTACAGGCTTCCTGTTTTCACATTTCTTCATGTTTCTTAATTTTAAATGATGATATAATCGGGGAGCAGGGCTTGAAATCATACTTAAAATCTGGGATGTGTCCAATTCACATGTATTGGGTACAAGCACTTCTGTTCTTCCAGGATTCTTTGGATCAACCGGCTCCTTATTCAGGTCTAAAGAAAGGACAACATAAGTTAGAAGACTCAGCAGGTCAGAAATAAGCATTAAAAGTCTGGCGGTGACTATAAACCAGACTGACCACTGAAGAGTGAGTTGTTAGACTGTGGTAGAGGTATCTCTGCGTAGCGAACGTGCTTGCTTTTGTCAAGATTTTTTCGTTTCTTCAGTTTGTTTGCCACAGGCAGCGAACTCGGCAGGATCGGTGAGTCTGGGATGATGCCCTCTTCCTGTTCTGGGGATGAGGCCCTCTGGGGTCCTGAGCTGATGAAAATAACACATGTGATGCTTAACGGGGAACTGAAACTTCACTGTAAATGCAGAACACTACAGCTTAAACACTCACTAGCAGACAAAAAACCTGTGCCCCCAAATGTATAGAGGACACTTGAAACCTGACTTGCAATCAAAGCAGAACAGAAACCACCATTACAAAACCTTTAGTAGCTGTCTTGGGCTGCTTTTACATAACAAAAAATTAAATAAAAATATCTTAATATTCAAAGTCAAAGAGATCATCTTAACAAAACATAGCTGTAATACACTAAAGAGCTTACCGGGTCATCTTTAACTTTAGCAGCTCAGCATGAAGTTTTCTGTTTTCATCCTCAAGGCCGTTTCTTTCATGCTCTGCACAGCAAGTTTCACACACACTACATCACAACTATGCTCTATTATCACAAGAGACATATTTTGTGGTACACAATGACAATGTTAACATGCTAATGTTTAGCAGGTGTAATGTTTAGCATGCTCACCATCTTATTTTAGTGTTTTAGCATGCTAACATTTGCTAATTGATACTAAACACAAAGTATACATGAGGCTGATGGGAATGAAAACAGTGTACATGATGTCTCCTGATTGGTCAAACATCTGTTGTGTTTATTTTTCTCCTCCAATGTCATTAGTTTGGGTATAAGCCAAAATATTGGACTAATTAAAATTTTGACATGATGATGGCACTAGATGAAAAATTGAGGCATTACCAAAGTTACTGCGATCCATTCTGAAAAACCATGAATGTGTACACATAATTTGATGGCAATCTAATAGTTGTTGAGATATTTCAGTCTAGACCATAACGGTGCCAAGCTACTAGTGTGGCTTAAAAGGCAAGCCTGGAAAAAAAAAAACTTACTGAACTCTACACACTGAAAAAACAAGGCATTTAAAGAGCCGAATTACTATTTAATCACAGCTCTTTGTATCATTGGTCAAAGAGGAAAAATGAGTGAACTCACTCAGTTTGGTGATGAGGCGCTCGTTCTGATCTTGGCTGTTTTTCAAGTTCTCCTCTAAGATGGCACATCGGTCACACTCTCCTGCTCGGAGCCTGGAAACAAGGTAGTTGTTGTCTTTATCTTGCATAGTTTCAACTTAAATGAGAACCTTTTCAGCTTATGCAGTTTTAAGATACAATTTACACGACAAAAAACCCCCCAAAAATCAGCTGACAAGAAAACTAGAGCGCACATCTCTTTCTCTACTTATATTCATATACTCATATTTGGTGCATGGATTAAATCAAAAATACACTTTTTTTATCATTCAACTTCTATTCCTTAAACTGCTTGGAATTCACTCATCTGTAAAAAAAAAAAAAAAAAAACTATACCAGGCCTGAGTGGTAGAGCGCCAAATACCTCTGTCTTTGTTTTACAATAAATTGTACCTTAAATTAACAATTTGTAGTGAAACAACAGAAGGACTGTGCTGTGCTGGCTACATGCTTACTACTCACAAAAAAAAAGCTGGAACCAGGGTATAAAATGCAGTAGACATGTTACGAGTCTTTGAGGAAGTTACCTTTCCTCAAAGAGACTGACGGCATCCTGCAGGGTTTTGTTTTGCTCCTTCAGCTGCTGGTTGCGCTTGTAAAATACCTCAAGGCTCTGTGCATCTCTGCGGAAAAACAAACAACAATGTCAGTTCAGCTAATGGAGATGATCTGATATTAAATGTCACCAATCATGAATAACTTGCAAAAACCTTGCAAAAACGTCTCATTATTATCCTTAAAAAGGTAGAATGACATGGTGTACTCACAAACAGCGCTCCTTTTTCAACTTGTTCACTTTTTCCTCCAGTTCTAAAAAAACATTTAAAAATGGTTTCAAGGTTTATTAATGTTTCATTTAATGTTGCTTATAATTACACAGAAATCCCTTTGAACTCTTGCCTGTGTATCCATTAAGACCAATAAGGAAGTTCTCTTTAAGCTCACATACAGTACATCATGTTTCTGTTACCTTGAAGTGCATTTTGGTGGCACTCTCCGAGTTGCCTCCATAAATCCTCAAAGAGGTCTGGTTTGGGTGTCCTGCTGCTCAGGCTCGGGCTGCTCATCCTCCATTCACTGCCAAAACTCAGCCAACAGCAGCCCTGCTACAATCTGCCAACACCACCTGGGGAAAAATATGTTTCATCCCATGTTTCTCAGTTTATTTCTGATTCAGTGCATGCACATGTTGGACCCTCAATAACTCAATTATGCTACGAGCTCAGGCTTCTTTCAGTGTTGCCAGCTCAGCTATACCTCTTTGTTTATAGTGAACAATAGCCTTATTTTGGCCCATATCCTTCATCACTTTCCTACCTTGTAGAGTTATGGCGATATTTTTTCCCAGGATGTCAAAGTCATGATCCGCCCAACTCTGCCTCTGATTGGCTTACTCTGATATTCTTACCCTAACCAATCTTATCCTTCATGCCTAAACCTAACCAACCAAACCAACGAAGGACGAGAACTAGCCAATCAGAGGCAGAGTAGGGCGGGTCGTGACGTCACCGTGCTAGGAAACAAGCTGGCGTCCGTATGTTATGTAGCTAAGTTTATATTTAAGCTATTAAACGACGAAAGTATTTTTCATTTCAGTTTAGCTTTGATCTACTAATATATCCAGTTGCCTATCACGTATCATCAATTTATAACACTTACCGTTGGTGAACACTGGGAAAGTCACACTTTGAGGCTCTCTTAACAATAACACTGGACACCACAGGTTAATACCAAGTGTTAACTAACACATCGTACACAACACAAAACACTGAATTATTCATCTCATTTCCAAAGTAAGTTAACCATAACTTACTTAACCCGCCGGTGTTTCGGTTTAACAAGTGACCGTGTTAACTAGTGACTTTCAGCCGAGTGTGTCGTGGTGACGGCAGCTGTTAAAACACAAACAGAACACGTAGCTGTCCTTGGAAAAGCCTCAAAAATGTTACTCAGCTGAAAGTCATCAGTTAACACGGTCACTCGTTAAACCGAAACACCGGTTATTCGCACCTACCGCTTTACCTGGCTGAAAAACAAAACAACTTTACACAAAACACACGCTGAAGTTACTCAGATAGATTCAAAATGAACAAGACTTACACCAACGAGTCCAAGAAAGACACAAAGGTTTATAAAGGATGAAATAGTTAAGATAACATGTCAATGTAGCGTTAGAAGATAATTAACTCCCATGGATGTATGCTAACTCCACAACAAAATCCTAATTCGCGCGCCGAATTGCATGCTGGGGAGTCTTCTTCTTCTTCGTTTCCTTTCTCGGGTTTTAAAGGCAGTTTGCATCCTAAACGTATCACTACTGCCATCTTCTGGAGTTAGTTAACTCCTATACATACTATAGCGTCCAGTATGTCAGATTTTCTTCATTAACCCTGTTCTCATCAGGCATCTGACAAAGCACTTTCTGCCTTGCCCCCTATCACCACACTCCAGTATATTCTTTACTCCTGCTCCTGTTAGCCCTAATCTTTTCATTTCTTCCATCGTGTCCTTTCTCTCTGCTACACATTTCCTGCAATTAACAAGAACATACTCTACAGTTTCTGATACCTGGCAATGATTACAAAAACCAGTTGGATGCTTCCCTATAATGTGAAGTGTACTGTTCAGATTACTGTGTCCTATTCTTAACCTACTCGTGACTGTCTCCTCTTTTCTATTTCCTTCTCTACTTCTAACTATACCAACTCTATTTTGAATGGAATGTAAATGTCTTCCTCTTGTCTCCCAATTCCAGTGCTGCTGCCACTCTTTATTAATTTCTTCCTATATAATACCTTTTCCTTTCTGCACTTTTATTTCTTGCTTTGACTTGAAGTAACTTCAAATCTACCACAGTTTCTAGCGTCCACACTGGGATTATAGGCCATATTACAGTTGGACAAAACTCCTTCTCATGCACTCCCAAGTCTCTTGCTGTTGCACCTCCTGTCTATCCAAAACTTAATTTTTACGCTCTCTCCCTTTCCCAGCTGGCCTGTAACACTCTTTTGGTTGGATGACTATCTCCATGCCCCCTGAGATTTACCCAATGGTTTACAAGCAGCTGTCTCTGACGGAGACTCAGTGGCATTTCTCCTCCCTCAGCTTGCAGTGCACACACTGGCGATGTTCTCACTGCCCCTAAACATACTCTCAAGGCCTGAGCCTGAATTACGTCCAGCCTCACAAGAAAAGACTTTGCTGCTGATCCATATACCACACTGGTGGTATATGGTCTGCTTTTTACAGGTAGATTACATATCATCATCTAGGAAACCTTTGTCTATGTCTCATCCCACAGTTCTGGCCAACCAGAGTCTTACTATAGTGCAGAATTTTAGATACCTTGTTGTTTATCTCGATACCTGCCTCACATTTGAAGAGCATAAGAATTGAAAAAGAAAATATACGTTAATGTCAGATCAAGCCATATCTTACTCTTCTGTTTCAAATACATATCTTTATGCCGTCATACTTTCAAAAGTGTCCTACTGTCTCCTAATTTGGTCTCTTACTACCTCAGAACTTACTGAACCAATAGTTAGCCTCTACAATTGATCATCTTAAATTTTCTCCTTGGGCACATCATTATGTAGTACTTTAGCAATCCAAATGATTACATTTTCATAATTATAGCAGTATACATTTGTACTATCTACTATATTATCACATTCTCCCTTCTTCACTTTGTTCTATTTTGCCAAGACATAACTCCATAAGACTTGGAAGAATGACCAGAGCTATTACAAATGAACTGAACCCTACACCTGCTTTTAATAACCACTATGTTATATCCTTTTTACAATTTCAACATTTACACAAATATTTCCTTCCTTATTCTGAATCTATCTGGATAACATACATACAACAGTTTGTGGAATGAGGTTGTGTAATTACTAATGTGAAGACATATTTTCCTCAGTGGCAAACCGTTTGTGGTACTGTTGACTGTCTGCCATTGTTCAAGGTCAAAAAGTACCAAACGACACAATAAGGGAAGACAACATTATCCTTATATTTGTTTTTATTTTTGGTCTTTCTTTAGAATACAAAACAAGAACCAAAATCACAAAAATAACATTTACAAAACAGATTATTTAACTGAGGTGACTGAGGCAACATAGAAAAGCAAGTCTTGAGACGGTGATATTGGTGGGTTAGCCTGGAACCTCGTGGGTAAAACAGTGAGCAATGTCAAAAGGTCAGGTTATCTTTATAAACTGTTTTGAATTAGTGCTTTCCTTCAGTAGTGCTATTCACAAATGGAGTTTTAACAATATCATATTTGCCTAACATGTGCACAGTTAGCAGTGATTTAATGGTGTAGTGCTTCAGACCTACCCTAAGAGCAAATTGATTATTGTGACATGTAGGTCTAATATTCTAGACATGTTGTACTGTATGGCACCATTTTGAATGGTTTCTATTTTTTAATCCGCTTTCATACACGCACATACACTCACACGCAGAACTGTTCCTGCTCATTCACTCTCATTAAATGGGTGCAAATGATTTCCTACAGCTTCCTCTACTTTTTTACCACCAAGAATACGTCTGGCTAAAATAAGTGAATAGTTGTAACATTGATATCACCCAAAAGTGTTCCAAACAGAAAATAAAAGCTGCTTCAGACTTCTGGAGAAGTCGATACTCTTTTTCTAAAAAGATTGACATGGCAGGAAAAAAAAAAAATATAAACACTTAGAATGATCAAGTGTTGGAATGGCCATCAGTCAGAGGCACAAACTTAAAAGTCCCATCTTTTTCCTAAAATACAAAAATGGTAAGACACAATGCATACACTGCATCACTTAGAGAAATAATAAAAACCTAGCATCACTTACCAAAACACAAAGCAGTGAAAATAATACAGTTTAGTCTGCACTCGATTGTGCAGCTTTGTTTTTGCATGAACAAACGTTTCTCGTCTTTTTCTTCTTTCACATTTAAGACATGGTCACTGGTGATTCAGCATTGCAGATTATTACTTTTTTCTTTTTTTTTAAAATTCCTTTGGATGTGTGCCTTTTGTTGATTTTGCATCTGTCACAGCAGGTAGATTGAGCTAGCATTACTTCATATATCTATATATACACATGCACTCAACATCATATCATATGTATCCCCGAAATTAAAAAAAAAAAAAAAACAACAAACAAACAAATTCCAAACTCCCTTTTCACCACTTAAGTGTTTAAGCTATAAAAACCTGCATGACTGTCTACGAAAAAAGTTTGCATGGAGGCGTTGCCGTTTGATGTGAGATATGCAGCAGGTTGTAGAGGTGCTGGCGCTGGGGTGTGGCGTGGAATGCAGCCTTATTCCATTAAGAGGGGGCATGGGGATGGATCTATTCTTCACCCCCCTCTGCCTATCCAAATGGGCCTCTTTCTATGTAGTTAGGTTTCAGATTCACATTATGCTGGAAGAAGAGTAACTGGTGGCAGACACCGACAGAGCAGGTCTTCACCAATAGCAAAAAACACTGGAGTAGAGTGTGAATGCATATCTACCATCCTCTGACCTGCAGAGAGAACGACATGTATACTGTAAATATTAACTGTGTGTATCTCTAGTGAAAGTGTAGACAATAACTGTCATCTAAACATCATACTCACGCTGCCCTCTCTTCACCACTGTGGGGGCACATAGCTGTAGCTGGGTGTGCCAGGAGGCCGATATGTGGGCATTGTGACTTGGTGGGGAGCGACAGGCGCTGGTGATGGAGTCGTCAACAAAGTCCCTGAGAAGCAGAGTGAGCATCGGTGTAAATTCACATCAATCATTTCTATTCAATAGAGATAGTAATAATAAAACAAACTGCAGCCCACCAGCTGACATAGCCATGGTGGTGCCAGCTACCATCCCCATGGCAACACCGTTGTGGCGGGGAGGAGGGATCGGCGGGGCATACATGGCTGCAGGCATCCCGTTGGGCTGAACCACTGTCGTGTGATGGATAACATGAGGTGGCGCAGCATACAGAGGCTGTGTGTAATAAGTGCCTTGTTGTTGTGAAGGTATTAGTGCCTGGATCAACAGAACAACAACATGTTACAGTTCAAATGAAACAGCAACATCAAAAAATTATCTGTTATAGCATCAAAGTTTTAAATTTAGATCTTTGATTATGACGCCATCTTCAACCTTTTTTTTTTTTTTTTTAAATCAATGATATATTCATACTGACCTGTGCATAGGGGTTCTGTTGGGGGTAGGTGCTCCTGACAGGGTAAACAGCAGCAGGGTAGGGGTTGGGTGAGGAGGAGTATGGTGGGACAGTCCCTGTGTTGGGAGAGCAGGACATTTTGAAAGGAGTGCCTGGAGCGTAGCCTGGGTGGGAGGAAGAAACTTCACATTAATGCTGCTGATTATCAAAAGTACAGTCAGTGGATGTGGAGCAACAACAGCAGGAATGATACATCAGTCCACTTTCATTTAAATCTAAAGCTAATCCACCAATAGTATGATTGATACAGTTTGTACAAGAAAACACTAGGTGACAAAGTATTGTGTATTTGTTGAAGAGAAAAGTCTGCAGACTGAAACTTTGAACTACATAAAACCTGTAAGCAATTATTTTCTCATCTGATTCTTTTTGAAGAAGTGTTGAAATCCTTGCTGCAGCACAAACTAGAAACATCTCCATTAGACAATGAGTGAAACTGTTTATACTCCAGAGACAGTGCAAACATAATCTTTCAAAAAGCTATCTCAATTTTCTTTACTTTTGTTGTTTTTCAAAAAAAAGGTCATTGCATGATTGTATTTTTACTTTGAGATACCTATACCTATGATACACTTAGTTAACATGAAATGCTTTGAACAAAAATTGTTGAATACACTTTATTTTGTATCTGTAGCATCTGTGATATATGAATCTCAACAAAACCTTTTGTTGTAAATATCTATATCTATGTATTAATAAACTCCAGACAACAGTGGGTCTTATAAATGTCCGCTTGGACTTTCTTCTTACCGCTGGAGAAGGCTGGGTTTGCTCCTGGGTACACACTGGGATTATATGCTGGCGCAGCTGCTGCGTAACCAACCGGGAATCCAACTACCATGACCAAAACAAACAGAACCAGAATTAAATCCTTTTTTCCCTCTTGGCTTAAGGCATTTTCTCACAATTAGGATATTTACTGATCACTGACACATAAAATTACCTGGGTAGCCTATACCCTTAGTATTGGTAAAGGGGACCCCTGTTGGTG
Organism: Thunnus thynnus; assembly: GCF_963924715.1. Lineage (NCBI taxonomy): Eukaryota > Metazoa > Chordata > Actinopteri > Scombriformes > Scombridae > Thunnus > Thunnus thynnus. Next base: position 18,924,382 of record NC_089537.1, read on the forward strand.
CAGGGCTGTAAACCGGATTCATTATGGTCTACTGCTCACAGAGGCTGCAATAAAAGAAGCATAGGACATATGAATTCAAATAGCAGCCGAACTGAGAACACAACAACATGTTTTCACCTTTGCATGTGACTAGCACAGTGCCCGTTCAAAACATGCCTGTTCAGAATGGGTCGATTGTTTGGCCTCAGATATTGCTGCTTGCAGCTTTCTGGAGAACCGCTCATCCAAACAATTTCACACTCGATACTACACTTCCATGGGTCCTCAGCAATAAACCCGCCAAGTGTGAAGTCAATCGGATGAACGGTTGTCAAGAAAAACGAAGGACAGACAGACATATATACAGAGACTCCTTCCTTTATGGTTAGATGAAAAAAGCACCTGGCTAACACAGATTCCTGAGGGTTACTGCAGCTCTTTCAGGATTTATTACACATCTGTCACCTATGGCAGATTAACTACTCCATATATATGTTCCAGGGGCCAAAAATGCACCAATACATCCTATAACGTACACAATTTTTTACATTTCAGTGATTAGAATGATTTAGGGCAATAAAACTGTATTGGGGATATAGTATAGTTATCTGGTGAGAAGAACAGTGAAGTATATCAGAAAGCAGTATGAGATGACCACAGTCAGTATAGATATTCACTAGTGTATTTGTGGACATGCACATGAAACTTATAGAATTGATTCTTTATTTTTTTAATGTGCTGTCCATTAATATTTTACACGAGTTTTCACATTTTGTGGGAGAAGGTTTACGCAAAAGGAATAAAGGAAAAATTAAAATCCTAATCCTAATCCTAGTGCTTCCACTCACTCTGTCCACTTGTCACTTTGACATTCTGTGGAGGGAATGGCAATACACTACACGAGAAGCTGAAAGATACATGCAGGCATTATGAAACAGTCCTGTAAAACACACGATTATACATTTATGTATCATTTCAGATTTCTCTTTCTTTATATACAACTTTCTTAACTCCATTACCAGTAGTATTTACTTCTGCTGCACATGATGCTCATTTGGAGAAAAAACAAAAAAAATACCAGTGCTACCATAACACAAACATCACCCCTCAGTGCTGCCCTCTAGCGGTAGCCAGAATGCATTGCATCCTTTTACAAAACTGCCCCTTCAAATACATTTTAAACACGAATAAACGCAAAATATTTGAGGTCATATTGGAGGTGAAGCTAAGACAGTGAAACCACTGTAGTGATGACAGATGTAGCATCGTCTGTAATTATGGAGAATACAAACAAAAATCAATTTTACAGTCTGTTTTTTTAATGGAAACCACGAGAGCTGACGTGATGACGTGATAGCTTAAACAAATCTCATTTTCATTGAATATGCTGTATGTACAACAGTGACATATCTCAAACAGTGAGCAGCCCTCAGCTAGACTGCAGATTTTAGCATTGATTCTTCTTATTCCCTTCCTTCAGCAAACACGCCATGTAGGCTACTACGCAGTAGCAATTATAAAACTTTATTATTTTTACCTTTAAGAGCGAGATACTTGATGGTTGTGCTTATATGCCTGATCGATATTAATAATTAGGAAAAAGGTATTACGGTTTTTCTTTCAGAGATGACGTTACATGTTTCCTTTTTGACAGGTTTTGTTTGCAGAGCGAAGGTGAACGCAGCGGGGCTTTGTTATAATTAATTAGTTTTATACATAAAGATTGATTATGCGTGTTTTTTCCCCCACTGCAGGTATGTTCAGATGTACACACTGACCTGCTAAACACCTGCCTGACCGCGCAAAACCCACAGCAGCACTGTCTGGACAGCAGCCAGATGTGGACAGCTTGTCAACAGGCCGCACAGCTCAGCTCAGGAGGCAGCCTGTCCCACACATAACACACAAGTCTCCTAATGTTGCTAATAAACCACAATAACTTACATGCTAACTGTTTTTGACCGTCTGGCAGTCCTCTCCTGTGGTCTTCTGCTGTAAAAAGGAAATTAAGCTAGCTGGTGTTTTGCTCCCAGATGCTTTGCTGAACTCTTTTGAGCACCCTGGCGTCACTTCCGGGTGCTGTCACGTGGTCGGCCGATTCTAAAATATTAAATAACGCGTTGCTTAATCTGGTAACCTTTTTCATTTTCTTGAAATGTGTTTATCCCCTTTTAAACGTCACATCAAAAATTCAATTTTTCTCAATTCACACTGAATCTCAAAAATTATGAATCCGACTGGACAGGAAATAATATATTAAATAATTTATTTGTAAGCAATTGCATCCTTATTTGTTGCAGCTTTTTTGTGCTTTTTTGTTACATAGTCGCTACACTTTAACATCGCAACATTGTAACGTCAAATATCCAAACACCGCAACATCGTAGCAAAAGCGACTGAGCTCATTATTATGGCTGCTCTGCGGTCCTTGCAGGTAAAAATAATATATTTGACGTGGGCAGCAAGGGCTTATTTATCTGACACCATCTCTAAGCTGAAATTAGCTGTTTAACCACAACCCTAAAATAGTCAACATGTCGACAAATTTATTTGTATGTGTCTTTGACAACGCTGTAATATTTGTTTTCGCTCTTCTAGGACCTTGACGCATCGTTTCCATTCAGCCATTGAACTGGGAAGAGTAGGGTCCATACTGTTGTGGTTTCAGTGCGACTTATGTGTGATTTAATAGGTGAAATGTTGACATTTAACTTATATTAGGAATCATTCTGCGGTGTAAGGTGGCTCTTTTCAGTCGGCTGGTGTCGTCGGTAAAGAGCAGGGCTGTAATGTCTGGAGCGGCCGGTGGAGGAGGAGGAGGCTCGTCCTGTTCGGGCGCAGCAGCGGCAGCCAGTTGCAGCTCCGCCGGCTCTCCCTACACCGCTGCCGCCGGAGGAGGCGCAGGGGTGGCCGGGAGGCTGCCAGCTCGAGTCCTGGAGCATATTTTCTCCTATCTGGAGATGTTCGACTTGATGCGGTGCTCGTTGGTGTGCTGGCACTGGAACAATATCCTGGCGGATGAAAACAGCGAGGTGTGGCGCAGTCTGTGCAATCGGTCTCTGAGCGAAGAAGCTTTGCGGTCGGACATTCTGTGCAACCTGCCCACCTACAAGGGGAAAGTAGGTTTATCAGTCTACCATCGAGAACCCTGAATAATGACGAACTTTATTAAAAAAAATCTGCCTGTTAAGTGTAACCTTTGCTCTGCGCGGAACATGGCTGATAGCCTCCTGTATCTCCTGACACAGTAGTAGTAGTAGGCTGGTGATTGATTGCAGTTCATTAACAATCATTTTCAACAACAATTTCAACATGAATTCTCATAGAAATAAATACATAGCATTAAGGCATTAAATCAAAAGAAAAACAAAATCATATTGAAACGTAAGCTTATTATACGTACCCTGTTTACATGACATATTCTAATAGGCGACCCTTTCGCTGCTGGGTTTAGGCGACAAAGTTCCAAACGTTTCATACACTGAAAATAATCATACCTCAGTTTTATATTTGTTCACTACCTCAATTTTAAACATTTTTTCAATTTGCAAAGTGAACTACACACTCTTAATTCCTGGTCACAGCTATTCTACAAATGAACCCCTCTGACAGATGTATATCTGATTGTATATTTGTTTTTGTTTTGTTTTTTTAAACATACCCATTCCCCTAAATTCATACTGGCTCTCTCTAAATTCAAACAGCCTCTGATAACAGTTAGGAAGTAAATCATTGTGTGCTTTGTATGTTATCTGTGCAGTTTTAAGATCAACTAACAAAATTTTAAAGCGTGGAAATTAATAAATAGTTTGTTGTTTGGTTCATAATAATCTGATGGATTCTTATAGCTCTCTTCTGTAGCATGAACATTGGATTAGTCTTGTGTTTCCTCATACCTCTACACAGCAGGTTGTGTATGGAATTATGAGAGAACAATACAGTATATATAGTGAGTTCTGATTCAAGATATCTTTAGTTTAATGTAATATTGCAGGTGTTCTGTTGTGTTGTCAGTAGCCCACATTAGACCATGTGCCCCTATTTTATTAAAAGGACCCAGAGTGAGGTTATTGTTTATTATTGTGTAACTGTCTGCATCGTATGGGGTAAATAATAGACCCACTAAGAGTGAAATATTTAGAGTTTTAGAGCAGTGATACTTATAGACTCTAAATGGGACAGTCTTTAGTTGATATCAGTGACATGAAAATCTTCTTAATTTTCCTGGAGGCCCTATGAAACTTCTTTAAGGAACCTTGGAGGTCAACAAACCTCACTTTTAGAATAATTCCCTCAGTAAAAGATCAGATGCTACACTTGAAAATGGCAAAATTCAGTTTTAAATTTTGAGTGAAACTGCTTAAGATCTATTTCAAATAGATAGAGTCTTTCATTGGAAGATATTGATTAATTAATCTCAAACTGTGATTAGCAGCCATAATCATCTGCTTATAACATGAATTGTGAAAGACTTTAAGCTCCAAAGCCCTGATTGGTGCAACACATTCTGTCCTGCATGGTGTAAATAACAAAGTCCATGACATTGTCTCACCTTGTTCATGCAAGAATCCATATTTAGCAGAAAATGTTTACCAAATCCTGAGTTCTCTAATTACTACAATAACTGATCCCTCTCTTGTCCTCCTCTACAGCTTAAGGCTTTTCAACATGCTCTGAGCTCCCACGACTGCTCCCGCAATGTTTACGTGAAGAAGAACGGTTTCACCCTGCACCGCAACCCCATTGCCCAGAGCACAGACGGAGCACGTGGCAAGATCGGCTTTTCAGAGGGGCGGCATGCCTGGGAGATCTGGTGGGAAGGCCCTCTCGGCACCGTGGCAGTGATAGGCATTGCCACGAAGCGGGCGTCCATGCAGTGCCAGGGCTATGTGGCCCTGCTGGGCAGTGATGACCAGAGCTGGGGCTGGAACCTGGTCGACAACAACCTGCTCCATAATGGGGAGGTCAATGGAAATTTCCCACAGTGTAACAATGCACCCAAATACCAGGTAGGAGATGTAGCCACAACTGTGTCCTCATCAGATTTTGAATAATGTTGAAGGAGTGTTAAAATGTGTGACTGACCGATCCAAATATGACTGTACCATTGCAGGAAATATTTTTTGACCAAAGTTATTATTTTGTATTTGTGTAATCAAACACTACAGTTTAATTGTGTTTGTCCACAGATTGGAGAAAGAATACGAGTGATTCTAGACATGGATGACAAGACGTTAGCCTTCGAGAGGGGTTTTGAGTTTCTTGGAGTAGCATTTCGTGGACTGCCCAAAGCGTGCTTGTTCCCTGCTGTTTCTGCAGTGTATGGAAACACTGAAGTCACCATGGTGTACCTGGGGAAGCCTCTGGACGGCTAGATGCAGGATAACCTGTGTCGCAAATTACAACTAACAGGCCACAGGCGAGTGCGGGACTTTTCCATTCGACGTACTGCCGACCCCGTTTGTTGCAAAGTTTCAAAAGGATTTGGAGGCCAAGTGGTCATGTTTCTTCCAAGCAACGTTATTCACATTCATAAAGAGGACTGTTAACATTTCTACTACAGCTCGACATGAATCCAGAGTCAAAGTTTTTGGACATACTGGACATACTACAGGGAAAAGGATTGTGTCTGGACTGCCATAAACATGTTTCTGTACCAACGTGGAAGTATCCACTTTTACAGTTTAGACGCTGGACTGTTGTATTTACAGGAGAGGGGAACATAATTTAATTTCATCCAATTCAGACTTACAGTGCTGAACATTTACCTGAGATTTTACGTCTGCTTGAATGAGGCCAAAACTATTCTATTGTGGCAAATACTTTATGACATAATTTTAACAAGTGACACAGTAGTTGTTATCAAAGCTAGCTGTTGTATGAGTTGACAAGAGTTAAACTATAATCAATGACTGGATTGTTAAGGTTTTATGCCATATCGATGTGACCTGATGTTATATTTGACTTTAGGCAAACATAGAGGACATGCCGACCACCTGTCATGCATGTGCATGGATACTGGCGTATAGACTGTAACATCTGCCCTTTTTAAGTACTCATCCAGTAATGGTGAAAAATATACCTGTATCATGTTAATGTGCGTCCTTTTTAATGTGCTACTGTAGTATTACACTCTATTTATTTCTTGGTTTTATCTATGGTACTATAGATACTGTATGGTTAAACGGCCTGAAAATAAAGTCTACATGGTGCCACTCTTAGAATAGAGATTGTTTGATGCTTGTGTTTATCAGTTGGTTACAGGCCAGTTACACTACATGTATCCACCTCTTTCTTTATGAATCAGCTACCTAAACTAAAAATAACCAAGGAAGATATGAACACAAGGCAACAGCAGGCAGACTGAGAGCCAAAGTTTCCTTTATGGGTTGAGAAAATTCTCCTATTTCTTAAGTTTAAAAGTAGAACATTCAAAAACTGAAAAGCTGACTCAAAAATGTAATTCATAGATGAAGAAGACAAGGCTTTTATTTTTATCTTAGCCCATGAAAGTTTCGGAGATGGATGGTTTTGATAGGACATCAATGATATGCATATACTGTAACTGCAGAAGCTACTATAATGCAAAGAATGCAAAAGACATTATCCAATATGCAAGATGAACTACCTCAGATGTTTATACTGCACACTTCATGTGGACTCTTATTGTTAATGTGGCACAGTTCCTTCAGTGTAAAACTGAATTGCACAACAACATCTGCAGTTCATACTGTACATCACCCTGAGTGACTGCATGGAAAAACATTTCAGATCAAGGCTTTCTGTTCAGCACTAATGTGTTGAACTGCAGCTCTGCTCAAAGCAAATTCTTGTTCAGCACTCAACAGAGGCTGTAGAAATCAATTTCAAAAGTATCAGCTATTTATAGGTATAATAGAAGCATTTTAGGGCTGGTGGCATTTCTATTTTGGATAACAGGCAGATTAAGGTCATTTAATAAGTTTACCTTTACAGTGCATACTGATTTATAATGCACAGGCCTATTTATGTATTTGTTTTAGTGAGCAGCCTGCTGCAAATGTACTTAAAAAAATACTATAAATCACAATTATGAGACCAGATACATAAGTGGGTCACATTAAAGGGGTACTCCAGTGATTCATTGGTGTACTTCCATAAAACTGAGGGACTTTTTAGAGAGATTTTCTTTTAAATGACGGTCAAAATCGAGGCAGCAGAGGCTTGAGATATCCTGACATTTAGTCTCTAGTATGGGTCAAGCCTACACTTCCCATAATGCAGCTCAGTAGTGTCTTTTGTTAGACTGTCCCTGCCCATGTCTTTCAAACCTCACATTTCTAGTTTTAAACACAGGTTTTGTTTTAAAAATTTCAAGCCTCAAGCTCAAATAAACTCATGACCAGTAAACCGAACTAAACATGTAAAGTTGGGTGGAGTGGCTCTAAGTTGAATTCTAGTTAGCAATATGTATCAATTTTAATAAAGGTCTTACTCACTATTTCAAGTACATTTTCAAGGCAACATACAGCAATGTTCAGAAGCAAAAACATGCTAGCCAGCCACTTTCTGAACTTTTTGTATTGCACACACTACAAAACCATGCAGGAAAAAGCCTAAACATGCCACAACAGGAAAACTGCATTAGTAGATCAACAGTCAGCCTTGAGCAACACTGACTGAAAAACATTTCTGCATTAGGATATTTACTTAATAAGACCACAAACTACAGTCTGAATCAACAACACTTTTTAAGCTTCACATTGGTAGCACTTATAGCATTTATTGCAAAAACTGAGGTTTCCACAACAGCATTAACACATTCAACTCATCTAAGTTTAAAGCAATAAGATACAGTATGTTCATATGAAAAAATATTTTATATTTTATATTTTTCAAATCAGTTAACCTTTTAACATTTACTGCTCTAAACACAAAATGTCTGGTATGTTCATTCTCCAGTGAACAGAAAGAGGCATGTTGTATATCACAGGCAGCAGCAATAGCAGCAGATTGTTATGAAATGCACAGAATAAGATAGGCTTGAATTGCCATGGTGAATAAACAAATAAAAGAAAGTACAGCACCTACAGAAACTCAACCTTAATTAACAGGAAATACAAAGAAAAGACATCACAGTACAGGACACACTGTTCTGTTGCAGTGTGATCTCAGCAGTGTAGGAGAGGATTACCACTTTTAATAAAGATTGATTGAATATGTGCTGCCAATGCTAAGCGCTTGACTGCTTTATGTCTTTCTATTTGTCCCTTTCTCCTACAATTTCCCTGTCTGGGTATCTTAATATACAGCTGTCTCTCTAGTCTCCTGCCATTCTGTCTTGTTCTGACCCTGAGTGTCTGTTTGCCAAATTGTCTATCAATGTCAGTCTTTCCATCCTTGATCGTACGATGCCCATCTGTCAGTCAGTCTCTTGGGCTGAATTTCTCCAATTGCAGTATCAAGCCTCCAACAGTATCTGTGCCTTTTACAGCACTGCCCAACCCTTAAGAGCTGCTGAATTGACAGTAATTATACCTCAGCTTCACTTTTCCTCCAGAATATATCCCTGCCTTTGCATGAATGGACACAAATTGGGCTGCTAGTGTCTTGCAAGAAAAGCATGAATTTCTATAGGTGTTCATCATAGTTGACTTTTTCATGGATAGCTTTGTATAAATGTTGCTTAAGTGGACATTTTCCAAGGGCGATGTAGTGCCGCCGGCCCATATAAAGAGCAGATACTGTTATTCGGCACTAGAAACTTTTAAAAGGATGTTAAAGTGGCAATCTTGACAATCTCCTTTCGTTCTCTTTGGCAGCACCATATGGCATTAGCGGTAATTGCAGGTGTGTTCTTGGACCTCACTCGACCTCACTCCCAGTGATCTAAACAGTGTTGCTGTGTGACATTGCGCTAGCATAAGTGAATTAAAGAGTGAGTCTGCTGCGTTAGGTCTGCCTGCCCTCTCTGGCGGATCAACCAATGGGTGATGGAAAACACATCACTAACTGCCCCACTTTTTATTTGAATTAATGGCGGGAAAGTCGCCACTGACCCCCCGGTTCGTAATAATCATAATACTGCAAATGCAAGAGCTTTCATCAGTAGGCCATAGGCTCAATTACCATTGTGTTACCTAATTCGGCGATAGATAGTGACTTGACAGACATTTATTTACATGAAAATCTTCAAAATTATAATTTTAACACATAAAACACTAGTAATGCTGGAAACCAGGGCCTAGTGAAAAGGGAGAGGAGCAACCTTTTCACAAGCAACAGAAACTGAGAAAGCCTACGGGAGTTGTGAAAACCCAAACGATTTGATTGATTCCTGTATCCACAAGAGGGCAGCACTTGGTTTGTGCATGTTATGAAAGTAACTTTACACCACAGAGAAGCCTAATCATGTGTGAATGCATGAAATCTCAAGAGGATAAAAGTTCTCCACCCTCATTTTTAATAAATGCAATATCAAGTAAGCATTTACAGATTTAATCAGTTTTTAATAACCTGCAGCAGTGGGGTGAATTTTATAGTTAAACAACACCTTTAAATATTATGAAACTAATTATGTATGTTAAGTGGATGAGAGGAATAAAATACAGTATATCTACTGCTGTGAAAAGAACAGGTGAAAGAGGAAATTTCAAAAGCGCTAAACCTGAGAAACTAGGGCTCTACAATATTATAGTTTGGTTTGGTTGAATGCTCATTTCTGTGGTGTTTTTGTACTGCAGGGTAGAAACTTCCCATATCCCCCCCTCACACCCTCACCCATGGGACTTTACACCACAACTGCCACATCACGTTCTTGGCTCTCAAAAATAGAATGTAAATTTTCGTACCATGCTGTATCTCAATATGACCATGAAACCTGAAACAGAATAGTGCTCGGAATTAACACGTATGCTGTGTACATCCACACATCAGCGTACAGGTCCAGAGAGCTGTGTGAGAGCTGCTTCCTCTCAATCTGCTCAGAACACAACAACAACACACGCGACAGCTGAGAAATGTCATAGACAGCTAGAAGTGAACATGGTGATTTACAAAGACATAGCAGCCATTTATTCCGTGCAGAGGTCAACCTGGTTGGTCAACTTTAGGGTGGAGCTGACAAATAAAGTATTGTGTCTCCTGTTTGAAGATTTTTATGTTACTAACAAGTCAGAAATCTTCCAAGAGTGGGGATTTAACAATCACTTGCCTGCTAAGTAAGTTTTAAATTCCCACATTTAGTCAGCATGAGTGAGAATGCAGAATACTCAACTTCTGTGGTGTACTTATTTTTAACGTTGTCTCTGATCTGAAGCAGTGCTGCCATCACTTGTCAGTAGACCAACGGGTCAATAAAGCAAAGTTAATTCTAGTATGCAATATTTTTCAGTGGGCCCACATTGTATCGTAGGAGTAGTTATTCTTTCTCTTTCTCTTTGATGTTTCAAAATTAGAATAGCTGTAAATGAAAAACCAAACAGTGGATGTAAGTGTAACAGTGAAAACTGGTTTCATTTTTAAAATTTTTAGTAGCAATGTCTGCCCGTTGGGTGATCCACCACTTTGGTCCCCTTTGCCATGAAATTTGGCATTGACGCATGTTCCCCTCAGGATGAATTGTAATCATTTTGGTGATAGCCTCTCTTTTCATCTGACACCATCATCAGGTCAAAATTTCCATGTGTCCAATACTTTGGTTTATGACCAAATACCTGCAAAACTAATGATATCCCCCAACCCATCAGCTTCAGCTGTACTTTGTATTTGTGAATTAGCAAATGTGAGCATGCAAAAATGCAACACCAAGATGGTGAGCATGGTTAACATTATACCTGCTAGACTTCAGCATGGTAGCACTGTCATTGCGAGCATCTAAGCATGCTGACGCTAGCATTTAACTCAAAGCAGTGCTGCATCACAGAGCAGCAGGTGTCAATACACTTTCTACCGGGTATCTTGTACTTTAATCGTGTTCGGCTGTCTGTCCACCAAGTAAATTAGCCTCAACTTTTGGATTAGAAAATCTTGTTGCCACTCAACTTACAGCAGAGTCAGAAGTGAGAGCTAGAGATGTCCTGTGTGAAAACAGGAAGGAATCACTAACAAATCAACTCTTCAAGGACGGCACCATCACTTCCTGATTCCTAATTCCTTATTCTTACGCCCATGGGTTAGGAGAAACATATGACAAGTTAACAACTGGAGTTAAAGACAAAATAGAACTTAAGATGTAGCCAGCTGGACAACAAAAGTGAGAGAGACAGAGAGACACATATATAAAGTGTGAGGAGAAGGTTCTTGGTTACTTAAAGTAGCCGTGTTGCAAAATGTTAATGTGTTGAAAGTAAAACATTCAAGGACTTCTCCATTACTCACTTAGAGCATGATGCAGTGACATTGTTTGTACTGTCCATCAGGTTTTCAATCATCTTCTTGATTTCCCAAGTTATGTAATGTAACATCTGCACTAGGATCATTGTAACCCTCCATATAGCAAAGTGTAAGTGTGTATATGTGTGTTTTGTATTTGCTGTTGCAGTGACAGGCCGAAAAATCAGGCAGGAAGGGTGTGTATGTTGAGTGGTTTCCTCTCTAGAAGACTGAATGATCAGAACGAGCCGAGGGTGTGAAGGGTGTGTTCTCATTAGGTTTTTGTGGTGGCACTTGTGCTACCAGGCTTAGCTGCGAGTACATCAAGATTACTGTTGTGAGCATTGTGAAGAAGAGAAAAAAAAGACTCTGCTGTGCTGGTTGAGCTGTGAAAGCCTGCATTTGCCTTCCTGTGGCCCGGGCTTGAGAACCTCTTTCTGATTGCAGCTTGTCCATGTGACTTGGTTTCCGTTGACTGCTTGCTTCCGTGAATAGTATAGAAAAGGCATCAGTGCTTCAGTCAGAACAGAGGAAGGCAGCTGAACTTCGCACATGAGAACGCATTTAACAGCGAGTCAACCAGCGATATGGTCAGGGGATCAACCGTCAGTGGCTTGGGAAATCCACACCTAACCACCAGTGTAAGTAAATGCACTGTGCACTCACCTATTACTGCACTATGCACTGCTACTCAGACTACTAAAAGAAGCAATTTGCATGCTTTATCTAAAATAAGAACGTTGAACATATTTTATCATGAATGGTCTTTGGTGTATTTGAGCAAGTTACCTTATTGATCAGATACGTTTGTGCACACTTTGAATCGTGCCTGTGCTAAAACCTACTCTATACTCTATGCATAAATTAATGGCATTTAGTTTTTGCAAAGAATGTTCTTGCATGTAAATCTAGTTAATTTGGATTTTTCCAAATGTCACTTAAAATGCATGCTGAATCATTATTTACGACAACATTGCTTCGTATTGCATGCATTAGTAATGTGCCTTTGAGCTACTGTATGTGTAGCTTACAGTTAAACATTTAAAGTTTGAAAAACCAACCGGCGTCTCTCAACGTCAAGAAACATAAAGTGAAACAGAAATTTACATTAGTAGTCATAATGTTATATGACCATATCACATATTTTGTCATTATGCTGATGAATAGAACCCTCAAATGTACATTGTGCAATCAGTATTCAACGTACTGTACAGTAAATGGAGTTAAATTTATGCCATTCTTACTTGTATGTCTTTATGGTTGTGTCGCATCTAGTAACACTCAAAAGGGCAGAAAAAATGGTACAGTAGAGTGCAGAGAAAATGAAGAAATGTTCATATGACAGGAAAAATAACTGAGGGTTATTAATGACAACCTCTCAAACTGACTTATTTCCATTAAAATGCAAAGATTGACGGTGTGAGTGCGTGCAAGCCAAAAAGGAACACAAGGCCTCCACATACAGCATGTGTCACTCGGTGGTTTGAGTTGAAATTTGGGAAATTTGACCAAATTGTCCAGCTGCTGTTCTCAGGATAAAACATGATATTATACACTCAACATTTAGAGCAGGTTGAGACTGGATCCAAGTCAGAGTAAAAGTAAAACATCGATCAGATTATTTCTTTCCGCTTTCAACTTTACTGTACTGCTTTCATTGTACAAGGTAACCTGCAATTACAAGAGAAAATAATTGCAGATTATAATGTACGGATTACATTTTGACGCTGTGAAAGACCATTTCACCATTTACCATTCTCACATGTTTGACAAGGGATATTGTTATCTTAATATTTAAAGTTAGGATACCAGAGCTGAAATAATTTGCTTAAGACTGCAGAAAGTTTTTAGTTATGACCAAACAATAAACATTTAAGTAGAGTTCTTGAGGTGGGAATAGAGGGCTGAATGTGTCTGCCCGTCTGCTTCTCCTGGTTCTTTCTGCTCATTTGATAATTCTTTTTTGGTGAAGAAATTAATTTCCCCAAGTTTTCATGCACGGAGCACATATTTGCATTTTAAGACCTCATGGTCATTACTAAAATTTCATGAGACCAGACTGGTCATCACATGCAAATCACAGTAACTATGGCTTTACACTGACGGAGAGCGAGGCTAAAGGCATGGGCTGAATAAGTCAGATGATCTATTGCCAAAATAATACTGTAATATTTGTCAAAGATTTGCAAGTATAGAAATAAATAAGTCATCACACAAAGTCTCATCCCTTTTTATTTTCTTCTGAACAGTGAGGATGCCAGTCCACGGAATCACTCCAATCCTGTTTTGCTTATTACACATGTGGAGAATCCTCTCAAGTCATCCACAACACAGCTTGTGCCCGATGGTAAACTGTCTCTCTTTTACTTAACTCCATAAAAGTCCTTCTTGAAATGAACTGAGTAAGTTCACAGGAACGTAGGTGGATATATAGTATGTATGTTATATGCTTTGATGGCAAAAATTTTTTGTGTGTGTGGTTTTATGAATGTTTTATAAATATTGCACTTAGAGTGTTAATCTAGTCTTGGGAAATGAAGTGTCTGTGTATAATATGTGTAATCAGAATTGCAATTAGCTTTTCCTTTCTTTTTTGCCATCATTTAAACATTGGTGCTTTATTCAGTCCACATCAGATGTGTTATAAACATAACCAGGTGACTCATACAAAATTCATGGTGATTCAGTTCATGTTAGTATTCGGCAGACAATTACAATAACATGGAATTTTGTGCGCTCTGATATTTCCCACTTTGCCTAATCAGCAAGACAAAGTGATAAAAATATCAGGAAATACGTAAGTACGTAGTCTGTCAAACAATTAGTCAACAAATGTCAAACAATTAGTCATTTTCACACTAATAGGAAACACACGCGCATAAAAGGTTTATCTTTTTAGTTACGTCTTCAGTTCGTCAGGAGGACCCAGAGCTACCCAGACCAAACTTAATAACATTTTAAACAGTTGACTTCATGGACTCATGGACTGTAGTGGAAGAAACCCGTATTACTTACTTTTGTTACTTACTCACTTTCTCATAGGTTTATGTGTGTTAATGCTGATAAGCTTTTAAAAAACAGGATTTGATGTGCTGTGCTGTGCTGTCCCACTCACTCTTCAATTCATAGCTCTTATTTAAAGGCCTAGCTAAAAAGACAGAGCAAAATCAATTTTTCACAACCCACCAAAAAGCCATACTTATTGATGATTTCTCATTAATTAATTAATATTATTATTAATTAATTAGCATTAATATAAACCTAGTTACAACTTCTAAACCATTTATTAAGTATGTCTCAGTGGAAAATGGTATAAAATCAACTAACAAAAAATGAGAAATGAGAAATAAAAAACTATGTATGTAAAATTTAAAAAAAATAAAATGGATGCTCAAGCAATAAAAGCCAATTATGTAACTTTTTTATGTGATCTAAGAGCAGCAGAATATTGTAAATGATAAATGTCAAAGAAAAAAAAGGCTTGCTAGATTTAGAAAAATAAGCTTGATACAATCTTTGCCAAAAGGAAGCTAACGGATGTGAACCCAAAACGGAGTAATTGCCCATGTGATTTTGTTTCTAAACCTGCCAAAGTAATAAGTCAACAAGCTAGAGAAGCTTTGTGAAAATACATTGACACAAGAAATAGTTATAGTGGACTTGTCTAAAAGCTAATGCTGAACTAGCATTAAGGAGAACCTAAACCCTAACCCGAACATTTCTCTCCAAACAATCTTGGGAAGACAACAATCTCCAACACACAAATGCAAGAACTTAAAAAAGTACTCTCCCCTTCTTTTACAGATACAAAGAACAGCTCTGTGCAACAATTGCAAACTCTCATCTGTACCTGCAGGACTGCCAGACAACATAGAGGAGCTTCAGCTCAACTACAATCACATTCAAACACTACAGGACAATTCTCTTTTCCAATACCCCTTATTAAGTACCCTGAGCCTAGCCTGTAACAGCATTGAGAAAATAGAATCAAACACTTTTAAAGACTCAAAATTATTAGAAAGCCTAAATTTAGCAAATAACAATCTTCATATTGGCTACCAAGAAACTAGCCATGCGTTAAAGAAGCTACCAGGGCTTAGATCTTTAGATCTCTCTGAAAATAAGCTTGATGACGAAATGGTTGCCACTCTCCTCCAAAATCTAACATCCCTGGAGTACCTCAATCTCTCTGGAAATCTCTTGCGGAGGCTGGATGAGACCTCATTCAGTGATCTCTACCAGCTCAAAGAACTCGACCTGCAGAGGAACATCCTGTTTGAGCTTGATGGTGCCTTCAACAGCAATCCCAAGCTCCAGCGGCTCAACTTGGCCTTCAACGATCTGCCTTGCCTTACTGATTTCCACATGACACAGCTGGTGGTCCTCAATGCCAGTCACAACTTCATTGAGTGGTTCATTTCTAGACAAGACCTCAATGACACTTTCCAGCTAGAGACGCTTGATCTGTCAGATAACAAACTACTCTTCTTCCCTTTCTTGCCCAGCCAGAGTCAATTGCGGAACCTTTACCTATCCCACAACAGCGTGAATTTTTATGAACACCTGGCCACATCCCCAAACTCGACCTCAACCGTTGAGTTCTACAACCTGAAGAGGTATATGAGAAACGTAACGGCTCAGTTATGGAATGACAGTCTTCACGGTGACATCTCCTCTCTAGAGATTTTAGACCTAAGTGTAAACCAGTTGCAGTATTTCCCTCAAGGATTCATCCACAGAATGCCTACCCTGTCCAGACTTCGAATGTACATGAACTGTCTGGAAACCTTGAATCTAACTTCAGAGCATTTCTCTGGCAGCTTGTATGAGTTGGATGTCAGCAACAACAGGCTGAACCAGATTGTAGCAGATGAAGGTACACTGACCACTCTTGGCAATCTGTCTTACCTTAACCTTAGCCTGAATAATCTTGACCGGTTATCCTCGGGATTATTTTCCTCATTGCCAAGCCTCAGATCAGTGGATCTCAGTTATAACAATATTGACATTTGCCTCCCTGAGGAAGCTGAGACTGGTACAGACGATATCTCAGCCTGTGTGGATTGGACAAATGTTGTATCCCTAAGGCAGCTTTACCTTAAGGGATGTAACCTTGAAAGGGTTCCACTGTCTGCGTTTGCTGGGTTGTTGCTAACACACTTGGAACTGTCCGATAACCCTGGACTCATTGTCCAACAATCAAGACAAAGTCTTAGCGGAACGTTACAGCATTTAGGTTTAGGAAACACACAAATACAAGACTTTGACTTCTCTGATTTCCAAAGTTTGAAGTCTTTAAACATTTCGGGGAACTCTCTTGTCGAGGTTCCCCCTTCACTCCTAAATCTCGATCTAAAACTGCTCGATTTGAGGGACAACAAACTGTCCACTATTCCCTCAGGCCA
Organism: Thunnus thynnus; assembly: GCF_963924715.1. Taxonomy (NCBI): domain Eukaryota; kingdom Metazoa; phylum Chordata; class Actinopteri; order Scombriformes; family Scombridae; genus Thunnus; species Thunnus thynnus. The sequence goes on from NC_089537.1 coordinate 18,941,118, forward strand.
GGCTAATACATTAGCCCCAAAACTTCAGACTGTTTTCCTCACAGGAAATCTGTTCAACTGCTGCCAAACAGAATGGTTCAGGACATTTCAAACAACAAAGACTATCAATATGGTTGGACAGTCAGACATTGAATGTGAGGATCTCTTCCAAACACACAGAGTGGAGAATTCCCAGTCATTTATGTGTTACGATAAAGGCGAAGAATCTATATTCTGGTACATTCTCCTTTTTGTGCCTATCTGTCTTTCTTTTGTGGGCATTTCAATCATTTTTCTCCTCACCTTCAAACCCGAAATGTTACAAAAATCAATCAAAAAGAAATGTTTGAAGCCTACATCGTACTGATACTTTATAAACCTTACACAAAACAACACAGTAGACCATATTTTGTATAGTATATTATTGAGATATGTAACAGAATGTATGTTTGAAATAAAGGAGCAATTCTGCAAGAATTATTAACAATTTTTTCTCATAGCTATACTTTGTACATTAAAGTGTGGTTCAAAATCAGACCATATTCCTGGTACTCTGATGTAAAAATGTGGCTGAGTTCTTGTGGGACTAGTTGTGTGTGAGTGTGCATGGGGGTATACGTGTGTGTGACTGTGTGTGGGGGGTGTATGTGTGTGTGTTTGTGTGTGAACATATGCAGAAGTAGTGTGATGCAAGCTGTTGCTATAAGCAGCAGAGGAAACATGAAATTTCCTGTTTTGCTGAGATGTGCAGCAACTGCCCAGTTCTGTATCTCAAAGAGGAGGGGTTTGAGGTTTCCTTCCCATCACTGAGATACAGATGTAACATCGACATGACATGAAATTCCACTGTCACTACTCATGATGAGCAGTTTTGGATACATATATCAATACTCGCTCATCTGCAATTTGCAGAAAAGCAGTGACAGGCCACTATGTTTAAGCAAGTTTGAACAGATATCATCATATCTTCAAATAAGGAACAGCATCAGCATTGCACAGCACATAAACATTACAATGTACTTTCTACCTGTGTGTGTACGTGGATTGCACAGCACATACGCATAACAATGTACTTTCTACCCGTGTCTGTATGTGTATTCAGGGGTGGGAAGGTTGGCAGATCAGTGTGTAGCTGTGCAGAGTGCTGGAGGCTTAACCAGAAAGTAACCAAAATACCGCTGTGGTGATGCTCAGGGTCATGGTGGTTGGAACATAAAAAGAGAAACCGGAGAGAAGCCTCGTCAAAACCTTGAAACACCATCATGTTTACATATCTTCCACATTATATAGTGGCTGCTAAGATAGTAAAAGTGTAAAGACGTTGGTGAGATTTTTACTGCTCAACTGCAGGGCAGGGAGGATTAGTGGTAAGCCATCAAATGGATAAAAATCAAAAGAAATACAGAAATTCAGTTGACTAAGGGCAAGAGTGGAGTAGAGATAAAAGAACAAACTTGTGTCTTGAACGTCTCTAGTTAAAATATCTTAAACTACCATTAAGTTATTTTTAAATAGTGTGAACAATAACTCATTCTGCACACTTGGATCCATTTTGATTAGCTACTTGAAAGTCTTCTGTGAAGCAAAACTATTGGTATATATTGTGTTTCGGGGTGAAAATTGAGGTTTTTGGCTTTAATCGGGAAATAAGCTGAAGATGATATAAAATAAAGATGCCTAGGTAACTTAATAGAAGCAAGAAGAGAGTCTGGAGTGATAAAGTGCCGCTACTGGCCTGATAAAACAGATTAAGAACCCTATCACATTAGGAAAGAATTGGGTAAGACTTGCAGCTAACAGATCATCATTTGCGTAAGACTCTTTGACACTGGTCAAAGATTGTTGACCAAGAGAATTTTATTTGACTACTCAGCTGTATTAGGTCAGGAGTTAAGACAGCTATATAAAATAGGTTAGAGGGCATTCATACAACATGGCTGCCAAACCTTGACAGCTTTGTAGCTAACTGAACATGGTGTGTAAATGTACTCAATTTGATTGCTCAAGCATATTCGGAGGTGGTCAGGGACACATGTGACCCCAAACACATTATACACATTATGACCACCAAGTCAACTTTGTGGTGTGCTTTAAGTGAAGCACAAATAAACTCCCAAACAGACAATTATTCAGTTGATCTGTCTTTTCAAAACAGCTCAGATGCAGTTATGGAGTCCGTACATGTGGCGAGTTACCAAATATACACCGCAGTCCTCTCTGCAAACTTGTGTGGAGTGAAACACTGTGATTTTTTCTTTCAAGTAGTGGTCACAGTTTCTCACTGATAAATGCACATGTGAGGGGAAGTGAAATTCAAACTGAAGTGGTCAAACGAGAGTCATTTGATTTGCATTCTGATAGCAGGTGTATACTGTGGTACATCTCAACTGAACGTAGATACAACGTAGATATATGTGGATGTATAATGGCAGAAGTGGTCCGGGTCACATGTTCGAAATTTCAGAATGTAAATGTGTCCCTGATCTCACCGAACAGGTGCCAAGACAACATATTATTTTGTTAATTTTAGTAACAGCTTTCTGAGACAAAGTCAGTGTATTCTGGTGCTCAGTTGATGGATGATTTGCAGTCATTCTCTGGATGTGCACAATTGGGTGTTTTGGGATAAATTATACAAGGAAATAATGCACAACAAGATGAAGAGCATATAGCCACGCTACCGACTCTGATTTACTCAGAGAGTCTTTGAGCTAAATGCTAATGTCAGTGTGCTAACATGCTCAAAATGACAGTGGTAACTGCTAATGTTTAGCAGGCAATGTTCACCTTTCTAGTTTAGCATGCTAACATTTCTTACTAAGCATTAAAAAACAAGGTGCAGATAAAGGTGATGGGAATGTTATTAGCTTTGCAAATATTTGGTCATAAAATTTTAACCTGATGATGGCATTACATGAAATCTAACAGGGTCATCGAAATGATTACAATTCATCCAAATTTCATGGCAATTCATTCATATGTTGCTGAGACATTTCACTCAAAACCACAAATGTGAACCTCACGATGGCACTTGAGGAAATGTCAGACCACCAACCAAAACTGCCATCCAGCAGTTAGAGCTACACCACTAGTGTGACTAAAATAATACACAAGCAACTAAATGTCTGACAAATAGTGATAATTTTGGGTAATACTATCTATTAAGCAAATCCAGAACAAAACAGCATTTTCAGCAGACATATCAGATAAGCGGCAGATGCGTCATTTTCATTTCATCTTCTCACGTTTTTTTTTTTTTCTACGTGATCTCTTTCCTGCTCTGACTTCTTTGATGTCAAAAAAAAGCCCCAACTAAATTTGTCTTCGTTTTGAAACCCTTGTTTTTGTACCCAAACAAACTCATTTTGCTCTCAGACTTTCTAGATAGCTGTCAAAAGCGATGTGGAACTGCCTCACTAAACTGCTTGATTATCATGTATTATTGTGTGGATCATAGTGACACCAAAGCCTTATTCAAGAGAGTTGAATATACAACGCAAAGGGTGAATTTAGCTCTATTCACAATTTCCGGTGCATCAGGGAAACTTTGAGGGGGCCTAAAAGTATTTTCTGTTTTCTGTGCAACATATGAAAGAAAACAAGGACCGATGAAAGAGGAAGTATTTTTTTTTCTCAGGCATGCTATCTCATCTAATGTGTGAATTTGTGGAGGCTTAGTATATCTAACTGGGTGGGGTTATTTTAAGAGATAAAGATGTGAAAGATTGCAAAAAGTGTCAGGTTTTTGGAACGCAGAATACTGCATAACACAAAATTAAGCTGACTGCTGTGGCTTTTATGAGAATGTTCGCCTCAGATGTTTGATTTCTCAGTCAACTCTGTGGTTTGCTTTAGTTTGTTGTCTATCTCAAAAATCTTACAGCTGACGTAAAGGTTTTTATTTCCTCAGTTGGGTTTTTAGGCTCCACGTTTTTACAACACACTCATAAAAACTTCTGGTAAATGATAACTCCACTAAGGTCAAAAGTTAATGTCTTGACGGTGTGTTGATAGGCACGTGCTGGAAAATGAAATATTGTCCCATGTAAGTCGACACATAAGCTCCTACTTAGGAAGTCAACAAGCAGTTTGCAAAACCCCACTTCCTCTTAACCCTTCCTGCCGGCCAACTGGCAATGACAAAGGCCTTTGCACTGGACAGATTGTTTAGCAAACCAGGCAGCACTTGACATCAGTTGTTAATTTTGTGGCTGCTTTAAGACTGCGGAAAGCGACTGAATGAATTTAATGAGTGCAAAATGTGTTTTAAGAGGCCAGAGAGGTACCCTTATGACACTTTAGAAAGGTCAAGCGAGGCCATTATTAGTCCCGCATGCCTTGGCTTGCCCTACAATGAAATCTTCAAATGAAAACGGTCTTTCAAACTGGGTCAGTGTTCTGAGTGATTTTCTGGGGATTTGTATGTTTCTGGTCCACAGCTGTTAACACTGCAACATGAAGCTCCAGTGGGAGTTGTGGAAAGCACTGGGGAATGTGTCAGGAGAGAGTCCAAAATAACAAAGAGGAGAGGATCTACTCTTTGCCTTTGCTGACAAGACTTCCTCTTTGGACTTGTAAACAGACTTCAGTACAAAATTTCAATTTTCAGCCCTGAAAGCTGTGGTTCAGAAACATCGGCTGACAACTACTGAATTGCTTCATCAGTGTTAAAATGATACAATAGTTTTTGAACTGACACGTCATCAATCCTAAACATTTTTTGGTAGTGCTACAGTAAAAATATGAATATCTGACATATGAGTGCTTTAAAGAGAATGAACAAGGGGAGAAGGTTGTGGATATTGTTCTGTAGAAATACCAAAGGTGATTTGTTTTCTGGAAAATGTTTTGTATTTATGAACACTGTTTGGTTGTGCAATATTCTGTATATTAATCTTTTGTCCTTTGTCTATTGTGTATTTTCTGTATTTCTTTAACTGTCACACTGCACACATAAAAAAGGAAAGTAAAAATTAAATAAACTGTCAAATTACAGTCAAAACATTTCTCCACAACCACGCCTCACAGTAAACAGACAAATTGTTGCCTGTTCTGCCACCTACTGGTTTCACCAGTTCACAATAAAAATGAAGCTGAATGTAAGGGACACATTTTCTTCATGAAAAGCCATGTGCAAAGAAATGAAGAAATAAGATGAAATCAAACAACAGATAAGTGAAATTTTCTTATTTTAATGCATCATATTGTATATTTATTTTACAGTTGTATGCTATCTTATCAGTTACACAAAACAAAAAGCAGCTGTGTAATAATATACTTTAATCTCCCAGAATGTAATGAGACTTTGTTTTTATTTCTATGTGGAGTTGAAATTTAGCTTTAGGGGAAACTGATGAGACATATTAGTTATGTCAAAAAAGTAAAGTTTTCTTTTTACTACGCTTATCTTCAAAGTAAACACCAGTCGACCAAAACCAGTGAAAATAAACATCTTGTGAGCAAATGATGTATTTATGAAGAATACACACAGTAATAACTTAATCTGATAATAGCTGTCTTCTGGTTGACAACTTACTAAGGAATGTGGAAATGCTGGTTTCCAATTGTCAATAACTTAAATAGATATATTAGGATTCAATACTAAGGGAGGAGGAGACTGAGTCGATGGTCTCAATACTGTTGGTGTAGATACAAGAAAGGCAAATGGTTTTAGAAAGGCCGCTTCACTGTGATAGGCACTTAATATGATGTCTGGCATTTGAATTAATAACTGCTTGGCTATCAGCAGATTACAACTCATCGATCAAATGTACTGGAACAATGAGTTTTACGCACTGTCCAGTAAAGGCTCCGTGTGAATAAAGCTGAAACACATTACATACTGTTAAAAAAAAAACCACTATTTATATTTAGGATAACCATAACTGCACTGTAAGATTATCAATTATAAAATAAGACTTGAAATAGTCTGCATCACTCTCCACTTCAAACTGAAGTGCTTTTTTTGCAATAACAAAATGTATATCGCTACTTGGAAAAAATTTGAATTAGCAGTGAGGGAAGAAGAAAAAAAAATCCTCACATAAAAGCCAATATCACCATCTGAGATATATAGTGTAAACAAAACCAAATTTGCAAAAAAAAAAAGTTACAGTTTGGGAGATGTTCTGGCACGTATTGTAGATTGCATGGCATCAAACACAAAAGGCATGGAAGCAAGTTTTTTTAAGAAATGTACTGCAGTTGCATACAAACACATCGGGGAATGGGTCCGTTTCCTTTCCCTTCACTCAATTTTATTCATTCCAGCTTGAATGATCGAAAGAAGAATCTCTGCTAAAAAACTGAGACTTTTTCTTTTCATACAAATAAAACTTACTGTCAAATGACTGAATGGAAGAGAAAGTGAGGCCTGTCCCTGCAACACAATATAAATATGAGATCACAGCTGGTTACAGAGGGCTGGAGGGGCGTTTGTGGGTCTCAGTTAAGTAGCTCCAGGTAGGTGATTGGCACTCTGCCCTTCTGGTTGCCTCTCTCACCCATCAGCCAGTCTGAATCCATGCCGGGGACGCTGCTGACTGTGATCACCTGGAAAAGATAGCGATGCAGTGTTTTACCTTCTTCCATTTATTTGTCAAGGCAGAGAACTGATATAGAAAATCACTGTTTTTTCTGCTTGTCATAGACACCAAATTTATGAAATGCTTGGTTATTATCAACAGCACCAAACCAGTCAGAAGTATTATGACGCACACAGTTGGCTCTCCATGTGCAAGGCCTGAATGTGAGTAATTTGAATGAATGAGATAATGCTGGATCATTGTTGGTCAACCACAGGATTGTAACGGACAACTCTTTGCTTCTCAGGAGAGGGAGCGCTTTGACGGATAATGTGGTTAAAACAAATAAGAGTAATTGAATTTCAGTTTTCCTAATTGAGTAAAACGTTGATTCTTATTTTAAAATAAAAACCTGAATAAACGGCAAAATAAAACAACACAGAAAATGTGTTTTTTCTCCACGATAAGCTATAAACAGACCAAGAACTGTTTCAGACTCACCTCATCAGCCAGCAGGGAAAGCTCGCTGCTGCTGGCGGCGTCGTAGTCGTAAAGGACTCGGGCTTTGCGGCTGCCGCTGGAGCTACGCAGTTCATTGAAGCCGCCCGACGCGGCCGAGCTGCCGTGGCCAGACGGATTGGGCAGGGAGGCCGACACGGGTATGGTGGGGACCGAGATGCTGGCCCCGCCCGACACTGACGACTGGTTGTTATTGGAGAATGACGAGGGGAAACTGGAAGGAGAGGAGATTGAATGAGCGCTGGAAACTGCAGAACGCTGCGCAGAGTTGAGTGGTACTTGGATATTAGGATGTAATGAGTCAATTCAGTTTCAGCCATGATACATCATTTAACCCGTCTCATTTTTTTCTCTCTCTCACTGTAACTATTTGATTGAAGCTGAACTTGATGTGAACTCATCCTTTGTTTCAGTTGTCAGAATGAATCATTTTCCTCTTTCCACTGAAAGGTCAAAACTTGACATGACCGCACCTGTGCTCGCACTGTTTTCATTTTATCTAACAAGAGGATGACAAGAGTATTCGTCACCAATGCCTTTTGTTCACAGGAAATGTTTCATGGGAAAAACAGCAGGTCTGTGATATCTAGGTAATGGTAGTTGAACGGAGCTATTCGTGACACAAGGGGTGTAAGGTGACGGTGGTCTTTCACCTGCCGAGCTGCTTTTGGAGATCCACCATGTACTGGTAACACTGTGCGTAGTATGTAGTCTGGGCCTCCACGAAGTCATTCAAGCAGCGTAGGTGGTGTGCCTGGTAATGCGAGTGAAGAGATGAGAGAGATACATTTTATTGAACTTCCTACATGTTTCACTCGAAATTCCACAAATGCAGAATTCAACAGAAACAGCTTTATGCTTTGAGGTTAGATTTGTAAAACACATCATACAAACAACATCTTACTATACTAAAACCTTTGATATCTCAATTTTTTTTTTAAGACATCACAATCATAGTGGTTTGTGCAAACATTTGTATTTGTTTAATGTCTTCTGCAGCTCTGGAGGAGCTTTGTTAAGTCTGAGAAAGTAAGACAGAGACATCTACAGGTCATCAGGGTGATCTTGGCTAAGCAACAAACATGGAGTCTTAAAGACATGGAGCTTGACCCATTCTACGGACTCAAAGTCACAATATCTCTTTTATTTTTAACCATTTCTTATAAAATGTGTCTATTGTAAGTCCCCCAATTATGGACTGCAATATTAAATAGCTGGAGTTCATTATTAAATAAAAATGTCACTAAAACATTAGATGTTTCTTGATTTATGACTCACTGAAAACAAACCATCTTTGCCAAAAACATCAACGATAATTTCCCCTTAGTGTTATTCATTTAACGGCTGAGATTAAAGCAGGAGACAGAGCGAGGAGGATGTTGGACCTGGGCGGTGAACTCGGAAGGTGTGTTTGTGTGAGCTGGGTTACGTACGTGGGTGCTGCTGACGCCCTCTAGCAGCAGTCGGGTGATCTCTGCCTGCCGGTCAAACTCACTCTGGGTCATCCTCAGCTCCTGCTCTGCCTGAGAATGAGGACACAAAACTTGATTTTTATAAATAAACTTCACCATAGACATGCATCTGGTTTGGAGAAGTGGTCATATAGAATGATGATGATCTAAGCAATCACAGTAGAGTTCAACTTTATGGTATATGTGAGTATTCAGTGATTTACAGACCGCAGGATTAACAGTGCACTTGATTTAAAGACAATCGTGAATGTTTTGTCTCCTTTTTACAAAAGATACAGGCCAGTATGTGTTGCTGCCTCTGATATGATACATTAGGTAATTATTATCAGTATATGAATTGAGTTTTTGTATTCCATGGTCTTAAGCTTGTTGCAATTTAGAGAAAACATTAAATATTTGCAGCCTGGCATGAAAATTATCCATTTAAACTGAATATCAACATATACCATTAGTTAGTCCAAGTCTCTATCTGTGGATATGACATAATAGAGGCCAGAGGCATTTAAAAAAAAAAAACAAAGACAAAAATAACACTTACTGTAAGAATTTGTAAGAAAAAACAGGGGAAAGGACACAACAACTGAGCATGAAGTTTCTGTCCCGAGGGAAATGTTTCCTTTTCCTCATATTGAGCCAAAGGATTCAATATGAGACCTGCTGGAACAATGGTTTGTTCAGACTTGATAAAAAAGTCCAATAAACATATGGTGTGGGGCCGAGACTGACAAGGACAATGGCCTTAGTGTCCTGCACTCTCTACGGCTTCCAGCCAGAGAGAGAGAGAGAGAGAGAGAGAGGTGTGGAGGAAGGGGAGAGTGCTTGATGCGTTTGGGTTCTTGTACGTCTTGTCTACGAGGATTCAAAGTTTTCCATGAGGTACGACGGTATGTGTCATGGAGGAGATTGGGAAAAGACATAGACAGCAGCTGTTGACACTTCTACCAGGGGGGTTGGTGTGGGTGTGTATGTGTGTGTGTTCAATTCAAAGATGGCTCCAACATTCCACTCACCTCTGTCACTTCCTCTGCTCACATCTGCTGCTTTGCGTTTTGAAAACAGTGACACAGTGGTTAGAGCTACAGCTGCTACACCGTCACAGCCAACACAACACATCTTAACACTGTGTGTGTGAGTGTGAGTGTGTGTGTGTGCGCGCGAGAGAAAGATAGCAGCGTATTTTTGACAAAACCACACTCTGTACAGGGTGGCAGGACCGTGGCAGTGCACCGCATAAATATCTGTCATCCTCTTGCTTTCACATTACCGAGCCACCTCAGACTCCTTGTAATCTGGTGAACAGTGGCTTCCTTTCAAGGAGAAGAATGGGCGCTGATGCAACACCATAGATCACAGATTAAAAGAAAGCTGGTGCTGGTGTTAACCAACAGAAACTGCCATTCACACCTCATATGTTTAGGTGATACTCCTCTTTAATAAGAGAACAAGTTTACTCAGGAATACTTTCACGGGACGCACTTTGTTTGTAGAGACTAAACACACCATTAGACTGTTAATGACCACTGTACGCCAGGGGGGAATATTATAATAGTTGTTTAAAGAGAGATGGAAATTAGGCTCACTGGATCTCAAGCAGTAGGTTTATTTTTCTGCACTTTGTAAAAATTTGTGCTCAAAAACACCACTCGTTTACTGTAGATGCTCTAAAGTCTGCAATAAAACAGCTTTGCTGGTATAAACCCCAGTTTTTTAATGTCAGTCCCTGACTCTGACTCACATCCAGCTCTTTAGTAGTTGTAGAATATCTGCAGCCTAGTCGAGTAGTTGTATAATCTATTTTCTTACTGGCACACCCTTTATGTTCCACTCTTGCAGACAGGGAGGTTATGCTTTTCCGAAAGGATGTCGTCTTCCACTGAGCCAAGTCTTGGCTCGGTTGATAAATACTGAGGTCATTAGAGATATCATCTTCAGACATTGTTAACTGAGAGGCAGTCTCGAACTGGAGAGTCAGGACAGAGTATCTGCGGCTTTTAACAGACAGGCTTTTAAAGACCATTTAAATTCTTTAAAAATTAAATATCAGATCTGCTTTTCAACTAGACGCATGATTAAAAACCAGTAGGTCAGCAAAACTCTTTATATTCCAACACCTCTACAACCTCAGACACTGAATAAATAAAATGCTGCAACTGTATTTGAAGATGTTTAAAGACCCCGAGTACTTAGTTCTGATGTTTCAGCAGAAGTATGACGGCTCTTTATACTCCGCCTGATCATCATGCTCTATTGGGTCAATTTGGTAATGCTTGACATACCATGTGGCACGGGGAGAAATGCATCTCCCTGAAACATTACATCTGGAATAGGACATTGCTAGTTTCCAAATTTGGTACAATAAGCAATTTGTCTTACTCGAGTCTAAACGATCTGCACGAAGGACAAAGACAGAAAAATGAGAGAAAATCAAGAAAATGAGGACATGACGGCAAGAAAACGACTGTCCAGAAAAAGGAGAAGTCTAAACTTCCCATAGTTTCTCATGTGACTGTACGCAAGTCACAAGAAATAGAATGGTCAGCTTCATGTTGTGTAACAGTGTGTCAGTCATGACTTGTGTGACTTCAGACACAGGGACAAGAGGACACGCCCAGATAGCTTGTCTTCTACTGAGAGGAATTAGGCACATGATTTTAGAGAACTGAAATTTGTTCACTGATCGACATTAAAATACCATACCAACACCAAACATACAGTTGCAAATAATGATGTATTCACTATATATGTGTGTGTGTGTGTGTGTGTGTGTGTATGTGTGAACTTACTGCAGCTCTTGCGTCAGCCATCCTGGCTTTCTTTAGCCTGGTTTTGGCAGCATCCAGATCCAAGCGCTTGACCTGCAGTAGCTTCCGTTCTTTCTGGACACAAATTACAATAAAACCATCAAACACGTACAGCTCCATATACTGTCACAATTTACCTGCAGATGAGAATAGTGATTAAAAGTTTCTGCCATCATTTACCTTATTGAAGATGTAGAGTGATCGATAATGTTGGGATTCTTTAGTAAAACTGCCTGTTCAATGTGCAGGATGTTTGGAGGAATCTGATGAATGGTCTAATTTTAAAAGGTTACATCAACATCCAGCTGTGTCAAACTGGCCGAATCCTACAAAACAGGGTTCTCTGAATTATCTGAGGTGCCTTTTCAGTTGAGATGCCAAAAACAGACCCTGAGTCATGTGCACTTCATCACCTAACCGCCGCACTGCTGATGTTTTTTCTTCTTCCGCTCCTCCCTGCAAGACTCATCTGTTAACAAAAAAGCTTCTGAATGCCCACACCTTCATATAGGCCTATTTTTACACACTGATTAGTTAGTGGTTGCTAATGTCACGCTGACTAAAAGGCTACTGCTGTAGCTGCTTAAAGATAAAAGGCTTATTATTGACAGCCACTGGAAAGCTAAATTAGAAAGTGTTTTGTTTGAATGAAGTAAAACTTGACTGCAACATCAAGTGGGGGTCAGTAAGACTTTTATTCCAGATCAGAAGAAAAAACAGTGATGATGATAATGGCCTCAACCTGGTAGGTGTCATATTGCTGTGGTTAAACCCTTTCATAGTCCTGTTTGGTACTGTTTCTCTATTTTCTTCAAGTAGAGGGCAGACCTGAACCTAGTTGTGGACCTAAGAAGCCTCCTTTACTGTCATACCGTTTCTGAACCGAGCTTCCTTTCATTTCTGAAGCTGCTTCTACAGATTTGACCATTTAAAGTTCATGTTTTTTAGACTAATTTCTAAACTTTTGACTCTAAATTTCTAAACATGTTGAACTCTGATATTAAACAGAGTTCAACGTGATATTTGATTATCGTGGTTGCAAAATGATCAAGACTATACTGGTCTACACTCTACAGCCACTAGTGTTGTGAATTAGTTTCAGATAAAAGTTAAAAGTCCAGTGAAAAATGAAATAGATTCAAGACTAGGGATGGCTATGGTTAGGATTTTATTGATACTGCTGTTATTGATACTCCTTATCGGTTCAGTTCTCCATCAATACTCCTGTCGGTTCTTTTTCATCACTCAAGAGTTGCTTTTAAATATTTTATTTTAAAAAGAATAAATTCAGCAACAGTAATGTTTACGACAGCAAAGTCACTGTATAAACTCAGTAATATCTCACTGGAGACAAATCTTAAGTATCTGTAACATAAAATAATAATCCTGACATGAAAATACTGAGTGAGGTTTAGAAAGAAGGAAGAACACAGTCAGTATCAGTCCTTCTTCCTGTCCTCTGTCCTCCTCCCTCTGCTGCTGATGTCATTCACTGCCTGAAGGTCCTGCTGGCAGTTTACAAGAATTTGCCAGATTTTAAGATATGTGGCAAACTGAGCCCAACAATTAGGCTACATACAGACTACTCTCGTTCTGGCTTGTTCATAACAATTTACTGTTAGCCTAACTAGCGAGCTGAGGCGGTGAATAAGAGACTGCGGACAAAGCAGATGAATATATTGCTTTTCTACATGTTTATGCTTGTTGAACGGGTACTTAAAGTACTTATTAGCCTTTTACTCATAAAGGTTTTATTGCACTTACAGTAAAAAGCATAGTTGCTACCAACTCAAATAAAACGTTGTCTTTCACTTTACCTGGTTCACTGTGCACACCTCTCTGCTCTGTTGTCTGCTCTGTGTGTGTGTGTGTGTGTGTGGAGGAGCTGAGCCCCGCCCTCTGTCAAACCCCGACACAAAGAGCAGAGGGGAGGACAGAGAGGAGAGGCTGCAGCGCGACCTTAAGTTACACCAAAATGTAAAAATACCCTGGGTTCTTAAAATGTTAGAGCTGGTTCCACTTCAGAACCAGGTTTTGGGGGGCATCCCTCTATTCAGGAATAATAGTCAGGAGTCCAACTCACCAGGATGGTTTTGAAGTCACCCTCTAGAAAGTTCCTGAAAGGTGTCAGGAAGTTGATGGCAGAACTATGAATGAACTCCCGCTCTGCTCCACCAATCTGCTTCTCTGTCTCTCCACACTTTATCAGAGCATTTCCTGTAATGGTCAGCAGCACAAACACATCGTCACTCCCAACACAACACTGACTGTACAATTGACAGACTGTACAATTTGGCAACTCGACCCTAAATACTTCTTGGCAATACAGACAGGCCTATGGATTAGTACAAAGTGCTGTTGTTCAGAAGTAGCCAGAGGAGGGCTCGGTCTGTCACTCACCATAGGCAGTTCCAGGACCAAATTCATTTCCTGACTCGATCATGGACTGGCCCAACAGCTCATGGTTGTTCATTCGCGTAGGGGCTTTTTTCTCCAGCTTCTCGTACACAAATTCTTCTAGCCGGACATCTGCAGATTGCAAGAAAACTCAATTACAAAGTCATAAGACTACAGTGAGGAAGCCAAATGCAGGCAGTGACCTGAGGACAGTTAGTCCAAGTCAGCTCCAAACAGCCTGGCTCAAGCCTGGCCTGGCAACTCAAATTAGCAGCTTTCATAATGTGAGTCAACAAACAAACAAAAAAAAACCTCTCCCACAACAAAACAAAACCAACTTTGCTGTTAAATCTGATTGGATTTATTCTATATTATCACGTGGACCGACGTTGACACAGTCAGCACATCTGTGGTATGTATGTGAACATGGAAAAAGTAGAACGAATCCACTTTACCATATCCAAGACTGTTACACAAGACTGTAAGCAGCAGATGGCCTGTCTGTGTTTGTTGTGCCTGTGCCGCTGTTGTGCTACAGCATTATGGCAACATGGTGTGAGCAAAGAAAGGATGCACAGCTGAGCTTACAGACTTGACAGGCGCCCTACATACAGTACTGATGTATCCCAAACATCAGCTCAGAGATGCTTATCATTTTTTCATGTGACCTTCCTTTCTAGCAAATATGCACGTCTGCAACGGAGCTTGAGACCTTCCCTGAGCAATTGTAGCTCAATTATTATGGAACAGTCTATCTTATAATATCTATCTTATATACAAGCATGACTCAACAGAATATCCACTTTTAAAATTGATTTGACTAATATTACAGGAAGACTTCATTTTCAAAAACTGGGTTGCTATTTAATAAAGTAGTAAGTACTATTATGTCCTAAGTAAAGAAATCTATCAATTTACTGATCGTAAAGTGAGTGGCATTAATTTGATGGATAAATGGAGTTTGTGTATGAATAGAAAGGTCTAGAACTGTCCTGTGTTTCCCTGAAGGGAAGACAAAAAAAAGAGTCTGTCAGTCCAGTCAATTTCAACAAACAGTGAAAAAAAAGAGAAAAAAAGTGTGGTCTCACTTGGGTTGGGCTGTAATAAGACCTCTGTCTGCTTCATGATCCTTTCTGTCCATTGCTTGGTGTTCTCAGCTCTGACCAAAAGATTCTCCAAATGGGCATCCAACTCTGTCTTTTCAGCCTGGCCAAGCTTCTCCTCTGTGAACTGAGAAAGAAAATATGCATTTGTAGTGTGCACACAACTTATTGCCAAGAAAGGGGTACACTAGAGTGAGAAATTTAGCGGGGCTGCGGTGCCATGAAAGGCATCTTTGCTGGAAGGTGCCTTTCCATCTTATAAATGAACGTTATCTGCCCAGCTATTGATGATAGCTCTGATGGATTCTGAGGCCTGCTTTGATGCTTCTGTTGAACTAGTGTTGGCTATAATAAAGACTGAGGTGTCGCTGCTTCATAACACCCTGTGGTGTAATGGCTGTTAATTAAGCTACAGAATATTTTCTCTTAAATGATAACTGGCTCCTTAGCAACACAATAACAGCCAAGAGTGGCCGCTTAGCAAGCGAGCTAACGCTACCTGAGTGGCTAAGCTATCAGCTAATGTTAGCAACAACTTCCACGAACAAGACGGTTAAACTTACTTGTACGGCGCGGCTCAGGAAAGTACCAGCGTCTGCGGCTAACCGCTTCACATTAAAATCCATGACACCACCTGGATAATAAACTCTTAATACTACAGCTGGCTCGTTTCACAGTCAAACTGCCATCCCTGTAGAAAATGTCATTGAAGCAACTTTTTTTGTCGGAGTTCCCACCCAGCTGTTGATCTTGACAAAGATGGTACACCGACAAGAGAGTTCACTTCTCCGCCCGCAGCAGACAACACATTACGACGCACGCCAACGTTAAATTGAAAAGTTGACAATACAGGTTGAATGTCAAATAGTTTTTTTTAATCAACAATGGATTAAAATTAAACAGCAACTACACAGCACAAGGTTTAGTTAGATTACTGCTCGTTTCGGTCGACTGGGCTGCAAACGGCTGGTGATTTCACACTAAGCTAGTACAACGGAAACTAAGGCTTTTAACTCCTCATAATGCATGGCAAACTATACAATTCAATGTTGTATGGCAAGGTAGAATTAAGTCGATTTCCTCATAATAGAAAAACACTGTCCTTAATCTTTTGGCCCTGGTTTATCACGTTAACCCCAAGGCGCTCTTCTCTGCCGAGCGAGGATGGTATTAGTGGAGATAACTCTCTTGCTTCGCAATGTTCCACTTTGCTGTCACTAATCTTTTGTTGCGTTCATATCATGCGGAAATGTTGCGATCACATTACGAGGCGAGCGTTTCAGCCAAGAAGGGAAAAACAGAATAAGTGGGATAATAAAAATGTTCTGTGACCTTCATGAACGGAAAGAGAGGCAAAACTGGCGTATCAGCATATGTTATTGTAACATTCGCCTTTTCTCAATTTCATGTGTTACAGATTTTGTAAATTAGGGTAATTTAAATTATATAAATACAGTACTTTGCCAATTTAATGCAAATGTGCTAGTTGGAAATTGATGTGCCATTTCCCCATGACCAAATCACCTAAATTCATATTTACAAGTTAGAAACTTGGAAATGAAAATGACACAATGAAGGCACCACGCGTTTGCGTGTGGTGGCGCTATCTTCTGTTTTCGAAAAGGTCTAAAAAAGACTGAAAAGGTCACAGGCTATTTGTCAGGAATATATATTTAGGCTACTTACCCACATACAGATACATACAGTAGTTAAAATTATCCGTAATACGAAAATAGAGACAGTCTTGCTCTCTCAATTGCAGTTTCAGCATGTAAACCACATTCAAACTAAGTATAAATACAGCAGCAGCTAAACCCATTCATGATCATTATCGTGAACTTCTTGGAACATGAACTTTTGACTTCACACCCTTTGCCTGTCACCCCTCACTGACCACTGACTGTATAAATAGCCTACCATTGATTTCTTTTTGTTTATGTTTGGACTCACCTTCCCATTCACTTGAATGAGACAGTGTGTTGAAACTTTTTACTGTAAGTACAATATTTTTAAAAACTGTTACATTTTAATGAAAACTGACCATTACTCATGTAATTTTATGTTTCCCTGTGTTTTGGAGCATTCATGGCTTGACTCCAATGATTCAGTGATTGATTCAATGATACCACTGAGGAGAATTTTATCAAATAAATCAACAATATTAACAGAAACAGCACATTGTCCCTTCTGGTGAATATAAGCATAGGAAAATTAACATAAATTTACATAAATGAATATGATATTGATATTTTCCACAGCATACTCTTACGCAACTCTCCTTTTGTTTCTTAAAAAATATCTTGAGGAAGTGGACTTTGGCAGTTTTGGAAAAACAGAAACAGTCTTCAGGTCTGGATGTAATTATGCCAGACAGAGCCTGCTACCTGCTGTGTGGGAGGAAGTCAGGCAGAGAGAGAAATCAAATGACTTCCCCTCTGTAGGCTACCGACACACCTTTACCCACAACCTCGCTACTCAGCTAAACGATGGCTCGAAGGTTTCTTCATCCAGACATTTGTTCCTGTGTTGCGTTTAGGTTGCACAACTTGAACTGCTGTGGGTTTTTCCCATTCATATGACTAATGTTGTTTCTTATTGCACTGCCAAGATGACATGTAACACCAGTTTATATAACGGTACTGATTTACAATATTATTCTTGACATGTTTCAGATTTGAAAAGGCTTGACTAATTGTCTATCATTTTTCAACAAGTCAGTAAGCAACAAAAAAAAACTAATGGACACCAATAGTAGCCTACACTCTGCATTTTTTTTTACAACCGCACTATGTCAAAGATATTAAGGCTTTGGCTGTGCTTCATGCCTGGCTAACTTTCAGAATTGTTGGGGCGGGTGCTTTAAACACGTGAATATGAAAGTCAGCACTTTTAGGAAGGCAGAACAGCTCCTTTGAGGGAGGAATAGGTTGCAGTATCTGGTTCCAGTAGTAAATCTGTGTGTATCTGCTCTTTCACTTCACAATAACAGAATGTGCTCCAGGGAATTAAAAGACTGAAGACCAGTGAAACTTAACCCCAGCAAAATCACTTTCTCATCAATTCAAGGCATGTTGCCCGAGATTAGTAAATGTCAGCTGTCCGCTTGGCAGTTAAAAAGTTAAATTCAGATAATAGAATAATACACATGTTGGTGACATTAAAGTTCTTTATTGGCTACTGTTGTTTTTTGACACAGCTGCTGTGGAGAAATGTGTATCATGTCCTCAACACAGCGTAAATACTTTGCAGACTTTCATTTTATTGCATAATGTGGCTTTGACAGAGCAAATAGATTCAAGTTTCACTCAGTACAAGACTTTAGAATGCGACTGTCATGGATTGTCATGTCAAAGTACATCTGCAACTTTAGAGAGTCTTCAATATTAGCATTGAAAGGCAATTATCCACACTCCATAAATACTCCATAGGTGATAAACAGGACAAATTCAAAGCTGAACTACGATTGTTGACTTTTTTTGACCACATTCTCAGCCAGCTCCAACAGCAGAGGATATCTGAATGTCCTCTCCCTCCAAGACTGTGGGATTCCCTGGAGGCCGGTCTGAAAACACACCAAGATGACAGATGAAAACATCCGGGAGGCAAAAAGCTTTCACGATATTCAAGCTCGCTGTCAAACTCATCAAAAAGAGCTACACAATTACAGACGGCAATATGCAAAGTGATTATATTCATGCCCTGCTGTCTGTCTGGTACAGTAGATACTGTAAGACCTAAAATGTTATCAGTTTAGCTTTTAGTTTGACAGCAGTAAACAAGTGCTATTAATTCCCATTAGCTCTGTTATCAGTAATCTGTGTTTTAAGTTCTTCATTTACACAGTGAAAGTATAGTATTATTACAACCTGGCAAACAACTCTCTTCCCTTTTTTTTGGAGAGTCAATATAAAATTAAGCATTAAAAAGCAGGCGTGTGTGCTACAAATCAAACCTGTTTGTATAATATTTTACTGATACAAAATGAGAAAAATACCATAAACTTTGACTGAGTAGCAACAGAGAGTATGTTAGTGTATTATATGGTAAAGACATTATGAATATAAATTACAGAGTGACAGTATTGTGTTTTTTGTGTTGTTTAGAGGATGATGAATCTCCATGATGAACTGAAACCTTACAAATCTGAAATTGTTTAGCTTGAATGAATTGACACCTCATTGTTTTTAATTGGCTTCACCTTTTTGGCCCATTAGTGCCGTCTTTACGCTCAACAACCAGTTGTGTTGCCAATAACATTTAACACTACTGCTATTTAACTAGACGCCTTTCAGGTTTTGACCTTTCCAACTAGTGCAGCAGTGTTGGAAAGAAGACAAACCGCTTTCTAATAAATGTCATCGTAATGTCAGTACCTTAAAGGGATAGTTTAACAATTTGAGAAACGTGCTTATTCACTTTCTTGCTGAGAGTAAGATGAGAAGGTCTTCTCCCTTGGCAAGAAAGCGGTGGAGTGTATTTCTTCACTTTCAAGCGGTGTCATAGATGTTTAAAGAAAACATGGTTAATATCTTCTCCTGATTTTGACTGATCATTTTGTCATTGATGATTGATTTTGTGTTGAGACAATGCTTCCCGCAAGTTAGGGTAACCATATTATAGACTAAAACACTCTAACATTAGTTTTTTTCAATGAATAATACTCTTTAAAAACACATTCAAAATCAGTCTGGAATGTTAACCTACTCCTACTGAACTTCATCACTGACTAATCACAGTTTTTTAAACCTGACAGCCACATTTCTACAGTACCTGTGCTCCAAAACAGGCTCCTATGAAGGAGGCTCGGCTGGCGGTGCATCCCCCACAGCGCATGGTGACCCTGACGCCTTCATCCAACTGGTTCTGCGTCAGGACTACATGCAGCGCTCCCTGGAACGCACCGGGCAAAGCTGGACACAAACTCAGATTCAGTAGCAGATTGAAACATAAATGTCAGCAAATATTTGTGTTGTTACCACAAAATCACCATCATTTGCTTTACTTTTTCATTATCATTAATTTTAGGGTTATAGAGGGCACTTGAACAGAACTGGCGGGCAGAACTCTTCACGTGTACATTAACTATCTCAACATTTCAGCCCTGTAAAAGCTGAGACACTCAACTCAGCAGGAAAGGGAAAATGAAAAAGAAGGAGGAGGGAGACCATTAGTCAGGAGATCAAAGGCTGGAAGATCTACTAACGGATATACTGACAGGAAGGGTATGCAAGCCATGCCAAGACAACAGACCTGGATCCTGCTGCTAAAGACTGGCTTACCTCATGTGTTGGTGAACACAGCAGGTACAAGCTGTTGGGATGTCTTGGCTAGGTTGTCCTTCACCTGGTGGATATGCGCTTCAGCAGAGATACAGGAAGAGAGATAAAAAGTATTGTTTAATGTATAAACATTGGAGCCCATTTTGGCTGTCTCTGCCTTTTCTCATAACACACATTATGCATCCTTTACATCTTTTTTGGAATGTGTTGCATCTTGATTTTTAGAGACAAAACCCCTTTTGACCACAGACTTTTGCTTACCACACCCTCTGCTTTTTTAAGTATAAAAAGAAGTATAAGATCAGAATAATAGGCAAAATAAAATAAGCTCCACTTTGTACTGCAAAGCCCCCTTTTACTGTACCATCAAACAATACTGTACAGCAGATTTCCCATCAAATCCATCCTGATAGAATACACAGTAAAATGCATTGCAGGGGCTGCTAGCAGCTGCAGGTTTCTTCCAAATATGTCTTTGTTTGTTCACAGATTTTACATTTGGGGGAATATACTCATTTATTTTCTTGCAGCGAGTTAGATGAGAAGATCAGTACCACTCTTACGTTGTCATTAAGTTAGGAGTGAGAGCCAGAAGTGGATTAGCTTAGCTTAGCATCAAGACTTAAAGCAAGGGGAAACAACTACTCTGGTTCTGTAGTTAAAAAATGTAATTACCGGCATTACACCAACTGAAATAAAAAAAGTGCTGATAAGTGCATTTTTTGAGTTTTGGATAGAACCGTGTAGTCTCTCTGCTTCTAGTTTCTAAGCTAAGCTAAGCTTATTACCTCCTGGCTCTAGATTCATATTTGATGGACAGATATAATGGTACCAATCTTCTCATCTTACTCTCAATAAGAAGGTGAATTTGTGTATTTTAAAATTGTTAAACTAAATGTTAAAATGAATAAAAACATATGTAGCTTTACCAATGACAGCCCTGTCCAGATCCTGAGGGTTCTGTCTCTTCGGGTCATTCAACTGAGCCAGAACTGCATCCAGAACATTGTGGTCTGGACCATTCAGAATGAAATGCTCCAAAAACCTGACATCACATATATAAAATCAGACATGCAGACCAGGGTTAAGCATTTCCCTCTTAAAATAATTTTATGACTGCAATATCATCAGTTTGAAGGCTACCATCATCTTTGAAACAGTTTATTACCTCGCTGCAGCCAATGTCACAGCCACACACATATCATTATTCTGGGTGACCCGCATGGCTTCCTCCACTTTCTCCAGCATTTCAGGTCGTCCAGCGTACATGGCCACCACTGGAGCCAGCTTGGTCACACCATCCATCTGACAGTCCACATCACAGCCTCAAACACACACAAACACATATATTATGACAACCCAAAACATCAGCCTGGGGAGATTTTCATGCATTTATGATCTGAATCTTTACCAGTTTCTTCTTTGCCAGCGTCCACATTTCTGAAGAAAGCTTTCAGGCTCCCGTTCCTCCATGGGCCGTCAATGGGGAGAATGGCTTTGGGGCCTAACAGATTACAACAATATCCCTTGATTTGACATGAGTCAATCAATTTTGAAATGATATTCATTATGACATTGTCTATATTTTGGCAGTCCATTTTCAGGTAATTCTGTCCTGCATTGTCACATATAACTAGTCAATTAGTATGTTTCCTGTAATGTGTCTTTCCTTGGACTCTGTTGATGCTGTTTAAGTTTCTGTAGGTGGAGCTCTTTTCTTTGTCTGTTCAGTCATGACGCCTATCACTGCCCATGATGATGACACAGCTCTTCTTATATTCATTCCAAATAAGACATTAAAGGCGTAAAGAGGCTGGCAGCTGCAGTCTGCAGTTTACTGTACCCAAGGGTGCCCTGTCCTGTTATGGAGATTTATAGCAGCACTGTATTTATATGATGTCCTGACAGTAAAAAGCGGCAAAAACAGGGAAGTCTGACAGTGTGGAATATTTTCATGGAGATGGAATTCCCCATCGGCTGGTAGGAAAAATATTATACACAGTGTTATCAGACAGTTACAGAGGCTCTCACATCCTTTTGAGCTGTTGAGTTGATGATTAATGCATTTAGTTGGATATCAGAGTACTGGCTTGTTATTTGGTTATATGAGTTACAGTACAGCTGAACTGAACATGTACCTCCTTTCTTCCGGTAAGGATCATTGAGAGGCAGGTCGTACACTGTTCCTGGGCCAAAGAACTTGTAGATGCGGCGGGTCAAGTCTTGTACATCTACATCTGCAGACACAGGACACACTGTATCTTTAGAGAACCATCGTGTTACGTTTCAGTTGCTTTTACAACTGGAAGAGCAATGCATGTTACTTTTCACATATGTTTTTTAAATTCCTCTTTATGAGACTGTCCTGTCTTATTGTTTGTTCACTGTTAAACAGACTGTTACATATTTCATATAAAGTACATAGTTAAAGAGCAAGTGATATTTTAAAGGTGCTTCGTGTGACTTTTTAATATCATATATCAATTTTAAAACTTGATCATCATTGCTGCAAACAAGTAGGACCATGAAGGTTTGACATGCTAATTTTGCATCATATTTTGCAGGAATTTTTCATTGCTTTACCACACAAAACAGGAAGAAGACTGAGTTCTTCCAGTGAAAAAAAAGCTATCTTAGTTTCTTGCAGTGGCAGATAATGTTGGAAAACTCACTTCCAAAATGTTTAAGAGAAAAAAAATCTTCAAATATGAGGAATCTTTTAAATCTTTGAAGAAAAGCCACCTCCTTGAAAACAACAGGATTTATGGGAAATGTAGTCTTAATTTTAGAAACATTAGTAATATCACAATCTTGACTATGTTTTTCTTTCTCTCAAGTCATTATATGATAGTAACAGTTGATATGTACAATAATAAGTTGGTGATTAAATAATGCTACATCTAACACTGAAAATGTATTGTTAACATAATAACACATAGCTGCTGCCTGTGTCTGGGTGAATTTCAGTACCTCCACACTGACTCAGTGATTCCAGCAGGACATACGCCTGGTCTCCATAGCAGGTCTGCTCGCCTGTCTCCCTGCGGTAGAAAGGATTCGCTGACTGGGGCCGAAACTCCGGAGAGGGCTCAAGATCAGAGAGAACTTCTTTGAGCCTGTCTGGATTGTAGATCCAGTGCATGGGCTGGGCTGCATGGGTGCAGAACACATAAACAGAAAAGAGAGAAGGGGGAGAGAAAAGGGGGGGAAAAAAAAAACAATGGAACATTCAATAGTTTTGTTTTTTATGTGACTAACATGACATATTGTATATACAGTCTGTTGATAATAGATAACTTTCAAAGGGGGGCTGATGGTTGTGACATTGGAGCAAGAAAATCCTGATTCTAAACAGAAACCAAGCAACCGCTCATACAAATAAAAGCTCATCATAGCTAATTTATGCTGTTGTTGAAACTGAGCTTTCATAACCTTGAAGTCATTACAACTTACATAAGTTAAGGAACCACCCTTGTGCTTTATCAGCATGTACAGATGTTGCAAATGGATAATGCTACTGATAATGCTTCTGTGTTATTCTCAAGAAAACAATCAAACACTGTTTGAAATAGCATATTGTGTTACACACACATTTTTTTATTAACAAGCACAGTAGGGAGCTTTTGTGTGGAAGATTTAATATCAAATATGGAAATTGTTTTCCACAGCATGATAGGTAACAAAGGACAAAAAATATATAAAAAATGTGAAGTATAAAATGATAGATATTAGCTTTGACAGTAAGAGAAATAAACACATCTACATCATGAAATAGTAGAAGCCTTCTGGAAAGCATCAGAACATGTAGTAAACCTATGAACTTGATAATGTGGTTTGCAGAATGGAAAGCCCTGTTGTTGTAATTAACTGAGTCCCAGCATCAGTATCACACACAGTTTATCTTACCTGCTGCATCTGCCACTGCTGCCCCGATAATGGCCCCAATGGCTCTGTCTGCCACACTCAAGGCCATCTGCTTTCATTACAGAGAGAGGCGAGTGGAAATAAATGAACTGAAATATAGTACGGCTTTCATCCTGTATTAAAATATAACATTTAAAAAAGACTGTTGCCTGAAATGGATTTCCTATAATGAAATGAAATAGAAATACTGCTCACTATTCTTCTAGGAAATGGAAATGTAGTCAGCATGTCCAAATGCAATTATCTTGTTTTTTAATGTAAATCTTTTCAAGCTTGTCTTCTTGTAGTTGCTGTTATTTATTTAGTTTCAAAGAAGTTACCATGTAAAGGAGGCACCATTTACTTGATTACATTATATCTTGTATACAGATTAGAGAATTATTAGTATTCATTTCAAGACTTCAAAATCCCTGTTAGACAGAGCACATTTGGTTATTTTGTTGTTATATTGTAATATATACTCAAAATATTAATACTTGTATATTTTCATTTGATAACTCATCATCCTTACAATCATTACAAAGTGCTGAATTGTATTTTACGTCAGAAACAAAAACAGACTTGTTTATGTTTACCTTCGAGCCTCTTCGTCACCTTGTAGTAATTCTGCCTTATGTGTTGTGAGACGCTGTGTTAGTGTTGGTTTTCTGACAAGGGGAGGGTCCTACCAGCCTGCTGATAAGCAAACACCAATGGTGACCCAAGAAAAACAGTTCGGAGGCAGAGGAGGTGGTAAGATTGAGGTTGGAAGACTGGACAACAGTTGTGAAGTCAGGTTTATAGAGTTTAACAAACTAAAACTTAACTAATTTTAATAATCAAGTGTCAGTAGTCAACAGAAAGGAAGTTTTATACATGTATGAGGGGTAATTAGTAGCTCTTGACTCCATTTTTACCATATATAATATGTTTGGAGATCATCAGGCAATAAAACCAGTGGATTATTGGTTTGTCAGGCTCTGTGTTGAGGGTGTTCCAGTGGTGGAAGAAATATTCAGATCCTTTACCTGAGTAAAAGTATCAAAACCACAATGTAAAAATACTTCATTACAAGTAAAAGTCCTGCATTTAAAATCCTACTTAAGTGAAAGTATAGAAGTATTTGTTGGCAGAAGAGCAGGCTGATATATTAAATACATTTAACTAAGTACATTATTTATACTGATGAGTCAATGCATAAGCAGCATTTTACCATTGTAGCTGCTCTAGGTGGAGCTAGTTTGCACTGCTTTGTAATGCTCACAAGATGAATCTTGGCGTATTGAGATGATAGGATGGGTCTTATCATTATGTTATTTTATGTAGATTAGTTACTTAAACATAATTTAAGTAATTAAAGCTGTCAAATAAATGTAGTGGAGTGAAAAATATAATATTTCTCTCTGAAATGTAGGGGAGTAGAAGTATTAAGTAGCATGAAATGAAAATACTCAAGTAAAGTACAGGTACCTTAAAATTGTGCTTAAGAACAGGACTTAAGTAAGGAGTAAATGTACTTAGATCTTCTAACTAACCTCAGGAACTGATTCATGCAATAATACAATACTGCTTACCTACTTCTATGCGTGTTTGTGGTTTTTGGCTTAATCCCTTATTAAATACAGTAAGCTGCTAAATTATAATCTTTATTTATAATATTAAGTACTAAAGGGATACAGTAGGGAACAAGTCTATTGATCCATCACTGCTTGTGTTATGTTTATATTTTCTCCTGACTGTGCTGTAGAATTAAAATGCTGTTGGAGACTGTCAGTTCTGCTTTGCTGGATTTTAGAAGCCCTTTGGGAAGATGTAACACTGGGGTCAACGCCAACCCTCTGAGCCTGGGTCTGGACTGTTTCTGTGTTTGATCCCATGTGTCCAAATTCAAGATGGTTTCAATAAGACCATTAATGTTTTCTTTAAATTCCTCAAAGGTTAAACACCTCATTTATTGCTTATTTTGCACTTAATGAACTCTGCTGCAACACCAGAGGGCAAATTATGTTGAAATAGCTTTCAAAGACTCCCTTCATCATTTTGATTTCATCATCCACTCTCTCTCACTGTGAACCTTCCACTCCATTGCCTCCATCCCTTACGGTTCCCCAGCTGATCTTCGCAAGTGTTCCAACTCTGATGAAACGCTCCAAGGCCTGGCCAGGCTTCACTTATCCCAGGCCTCTCATGGGGTCCCAGTGCATTGATTTCTCTTCTGGCCTCCTAAACCAGCAAAATAGAATGCTAAGGGTAGGGTCACACAATCAATATCAGTTAGAAAACAATGAACCAAAGCTGCTAGTGAAGTCGCCTCCACCATTACCTCTGGGTTATGGTTGCGGACATTGTTCTGAGAGAAAGCTGAAGGCATTTACTATACAGCAAGTGCAAACTTGCAGGAATGGAAAAAAAGTAACCAAATCCTAAGAAATGTTTGTAATATAAAAACAACTTAGTTTACTTAAGTAAAAGTTTCATAAAAAAGGAAAGTATGCATGGGTTCAAATAAAGTTCTTTTAATAAAAAAAACATTACGTAACATAACATAACATTCAAATTTATGTAAATACATTTAGTCACAGGTACAAAAGGCATTTCATAAGGCAGATCTGCAGGAAATGGAGAGCATTTGCTTTTTCTGGCAGGAAGATAACATGCCCTTCACAGAGGGGATAAAAGAGCTGCACAAATAGATCAGCCACTGTCACCGGATCAAGTGACACAATGAGCAGGGTGAAGCTCTTTAAATTACAGCCTGGCAGGATAGCAAGAAGATATCGATGGAGAGCGGACAATGTGGCAGTGCCCCCACGTTTGGGAGATGCTGAGCTTTGGGGGCTTTGATCATGTGGCAGGACAGTAGGGGGTGGAGGGGATGCCACTCTGTCATTTGATGCCAAAACTTGCAAAGTAACAACATGTTAGAATGTATGTTGACCTGGACACAATGCTGCGGATCCACTTACAAGCTGCACTTTAACACTTTAATTGAACTCTGTGTGATATTTATTCATGTTGAGTCATTTCTTTTTCAAAATGCAGCAGATACAACTATAGTTGGTAAAGCAAGTTAAAAAGCTCATTACTAATAAGCCTGGTAACAATTATTCTGGTCAGTTGGTCCACCATTTTGTTCCAGACTAAAATATCAACAACTATTGGATGAATAGCCATGAAATTTGGTGCAAACATTCATGGTCCTTAGAGAATGTATATGAATCACTTTGATGATCTCTTGACTTTTCTTGTAGTGCCACCATGAGGTCGACATTTGTGGTTTTGAGTGAAATGTCTCAACAACAGAAGTGAACGGGTTGCTATGGAATTTAGTGTAGACATTCCTGTTCCCCAACAGGATGTATTGTAATAACTATGATGACATCTCAAAAGTCAAATTTCTCCAATACTTTTCTTTATGACCAAATATTTGCCAAACTAATGGCATCCCCATCAGCCTCAACTGTACTTTGTATGTAGTGCTAATAAGTAAATGCTAGTCTGCTTACATGCTAAACTAAGATGGCGAACAAAGTAAACATTACCTGCTAAACATCAGCATGTCAGCATTGTCATTATTAGCATGTTGCCATGCTCGGGTTAGTGTTAAGCTCAAAGCACAACTGCGCTTAAGTACAGCCTCACAGAGTCACTAGCATAACATTGTTTTAATATGACTAACTATCACAGAGCTTTCAGTCATGTCACACTGGTGTTTCAGTGAGGTTTGCACACAATGTGATTTGTGTACCTCATTGTCAGTCAACATAACAGTAGATGTGGTCTTTACATGCAAAATTAGCCATCAAGCTTTTAGATGTTTAGTGTCAGATTTAACCAGTAATATTATCTGCAAAAAATGTTTTATGATGCTGTTGTAACTCCATACTTGCTGTCAGTTTTTACCAAACATCTGACAGATTTCACTGATTAGATATAATCATATTTGATATCTGCACAATTGTCTATGCATACCCAAATTCTACATGCACAAATCTAATCATTCATAAATCTTGAATCTATCTATCTCGATGGATTATGTCTTCATGGTTATTTTGAAAAAGGATGTGGAATACATCTACAAAGAAGCTTTAAAAGAGGCACATAAATGGAAGTAGGACAAAAACAGTTTTTGGCCTGGAACTAAAGAGGCTAAACCCTTAGGAGAGAAGAAGGAGTAATATTGGGGAGCAAAAATACAGACAGACAAAAATCTCTATCTTCTATTAAAAATCTTTAGAACACAAAACAAAAAAGCATCTTATATTTTGTTTATTACATGCTTAACCCCCTTTTTTGGTCCTGTACCATCATCTTGTTTTTTCTCATCACCAATGGACATATTAGCTTTTACTTGATAGTTGAAGCACTTTATGTGTTCTGACAGTGAAAAAAAAAATCCTGGCAGTAAGATCACATCTGCCATATGTGCCCAGACATAATCATGCTGTTTCTTGGAAGCTGACGCAGTTAGTCATTACCTTCTACTTCTGGTCATATTCCAGGTGAAATAACCCAGAAATAGGCAAGTCATTCATGTGTGCATTGATGGAAGGCAATCACAAATCTAAGCCTGTTTTGATACAATTTGAATAGTGCTACAAACTGCATTGCAATATCCCAAATGTATGATTTCCATCAAAAACTCATGTACATTGTGTGTGATAATGGCTGCGGCGCTGAAAAGCTACTATAAAGCATCTTCAATAAAGCACCACATGTTATCGTACAATCTTATGTGTGTGTGTGTTTCCTCTCAGCCTCTGTACAACATTAATCAGGGGAATGCTGATAATTGTCTGGCTGCATGACTGTCCTTCCAGTCTGGGAGAGGAAGCTGAAACAGGAGAAGGGTGCTGAGAGGTGCGCCAGCATCCGGCCGCTGGCCACCTCTCCTGTCATCTGTGCTATGCTAGCCATGGCATCCCGTGTGTGCCCGGTGGAAGACAAAGCCGGACGCTCAAAACTGAACCACACACAAACTCTCTCCGTTCCTGATAACTCTCAATCTGAATACAATGTGTATAAACAAAAGAGTAGGAGTGTTGACATTCTTCCAAATCTTCTGTACAAATATGAGAGGAGAAGAGATGAGGAACTGAGATGCACACAGAGTGAGAGAGAGTGGGCAAAAAAAGTGTTTACAACTGCAAATGCAGGAGACTTATCTTGGACCTGGTTTGCACAGGCCTGTGTGTTCAGTCATCGTATATAAATGTGTTCAGTGTGATTCATCGACATACATTCTTTGCATAGTGCCATTTTTATTCTGTAGGGTTCCTTCCTCCGCCAATATATCTGTCTGTGATTCTCATTTCTATCTGCAAAGTGAAACTAATCCAGAAGGTGTGCACTTCTTCTCTTCTTCTCCTCCATCATTTCTGCAGTACTGTAAGAGCAAACCAAATATAGCACTGTTAATGTGATTACCAGCACATTTCTGCACACCCTGTACTATATAGAGGGTTGTATTTGTTTCCACATATTGGATTTCTCATACTGTCACATTCCGCTCTTTGTTATGTAATGCAACACATTTCAAATGCTCTACTTTTATCACATCTTCTTGTTATTCTGCTACTTAAATCACTGCTGCTTTTTTGCACATCATAATTCAGATTATACTCTGTACCCCTATTTACTTTACAGTCTTCATGTAGCCTGTTGCTTTTTGTTGAGCCCAACAGGGATACATAAATATGTGTATCAATCTAAACTGTATTGCAAGTGCTCTCTCCGATTTCACATTTATGGTAGTTACTGAGGGAGGAAGAAGTAGCCTGTAACTAATCAAAAGGCTACATAATGAACTGTTTGATACATGGCGAAAAATGAAGTAAAGGCAGCTTGCACATACTGTAATACACCACATCATTTCCATTCCCATTACTGAGCAATTTAAAACATTTAATTTGATGCCTGTAAGTCTTACCAGAAGTTTTCTCATTTTATTCACACAGCAGCAAAAAAGATAAACCCGGCTTCAGTTAGGCCATATATTGGATCAGTCATGCTCGTAGTGGTATGATAAGCAGGCTTTCACATTTGCAGATGAATATGTAAGGAATGTAAATGCTTTAGTAGAAAAAATGTGTGTATTGAAGTGTCACTCTGTACATTTTCTATGTTTTAGTAAAAGGCTTATTCTTGAACCATGAAAGTAAACATAAATTTCACAGTAACTTAGGACAAATATCTAAATGTCACTTTTGTAAATGTTTGTTGACATGTTAGCATGGAAGTATATTAAAAAAACAAGAAGTGGTTCTGTTTGATTTCTCCAGAACAGAGGAATTAGTGGTAGGAGGCTGTAAATTGAAATGGGAAATGACTTTATTAGATGAGGAAGGAATCCTAATTAGTCGATCATTGTAGAGAGTGACAATGTGTTTGTTGGAGACTGTTTGTGAGACAGCTGGTAGACTGAAACGGAGGAATCAATCCAGAACGTACACCTAGAGATTTGGAAAAGTGAGAGTTAAAATACAGAGTTAGAGATACTGAATCATAAATGAAACTAGCTGAAACAATGTAGTCAGTTAATACAAAGAAAAATGTCTTTCTCTTTTAGACGGATGCCAGGTAGTGCCCAACATCCTTTTTTCTTTTTTCAAAATAAGGAAGCACAATGTTCTCAAACCTCCATTTCACTGACTTTGAATACCACAAACCTATATGACTCATGATGTTTCTCTGTGACAGATGACACATGGCATACAGTGGTTAACATCAGCTACAGCATCAATAAATACTGTACCAAAACCTCTTAAATATGCAGTTTGTCTTCAACATTTAAAAAAAATCAGCAAACACACCTTTGCTAATGATTCACTCATGCAAATGAAAAATTAAGAGTTCTAAAAACACCTTGCAGCCATGCATAAATATATAAGAAAATACTGTACATAAATCATATGTATACAAATACAACACATTGCCTGTAATGTGTTGATACTGTAGTTACATTTGATCATGGATCTTGGAGAGTATTCATTATCCTATAGATATCCCAAAATTATTTTTTAAAAGTTTAAACTAAGGAAATGCGTGTTTATTTCTTTACAGCCTATGTTGTGTTTCGCGCTTTAAAACATTCAGTGTGGTTGTGGGCTATATTTTGTAATTTCTTGCACTGTAATTTCATACATAGTACTCAACGAGCCTATGGGTTGCAAGCGGAAGAGGTGAAGAGCTGGGTGAGGGGGAGGGAAGAGAGACATTGAGAGAGAGAGCGAGAGAGAGAGAGAGAGAGAGAGAGAGAGAGAGAGAGAGAAGGGTGCGCTCCATCCACAGCCTCAGTTCACCGGACTGTCATCCTCCGAGCGGCTGCCTGCATCCCTGCCAGCTCTCTACCGCGGTCCAGGTCTGTTTTCATCCAGTTTTACAGTTGGCGAATACAGCATGGATACGATTTAAGACGCACCGCCGAGCCGCCAGCAGTTTCACTCGCTAAAGAAACAAATTCTCTTAAAGCTCGTCCTTTTGAAGTCAGAATAATGATGGAGTATTGGAGGCAGTGCGCGCTGTGGTTAATAAACTGCAAGGTGCTTCCAGCTAACCACCGGGTTACATGGGAGTCTGCACAGGTATTTGACTTGGCCCAAACCCTCCGGGATGGAGTCCTCCTCTGCCACCTGCTCAACAACCTGAGACCCCAGTCCATCAACCTGAAGGAGATTAACCTCCGACCTCAAATGTCACAGGTAAGAGACGACCGTAGGCAACCCTAATGCCTGTTCCTTCGTCGCCAAACTACAACTTAGCCCCAATGGAGAGAGCGCAACCAGACTTCGTTAAAAAATAAGCTAGTTTAAGGTTTGTCTTCTTCTGAGCAATTGTACATACCTGTATGAACATGACTGGCACCTATTATAAACGAGAATAGCTATATATAAAATTCGGCATGATGTGATACACAAATTAGCACTTGGTAGATAGAAAATCTCAACTTTAATAAATTTGGTTACACCGCTCGTTACCGCCTACACGGTGTATTTTGGTGGCGAAAAATTGTACGAATAACAAGTCGACACATTATATTAGTGGAAATTTTATTCACCCATTGAGTACTTGTGTGTTGGATCTGATCCGAAGACAATATAGGCTCCTAATCAATGTGGAGAGCTCTTAAATTTTGTTTTATGACATGAGGACGCTTGCCAGGGAGCAAGGAAACACTAAACTGACAAAGAATTGAACGGAGTTTGGTTGGCACCTATCTGGGCGAACTTGGTGAGATATAAAAGTTGCGCAAAGGTGACAAACCCTCCCACTTTCCCTCGGTCTTTTACCTAACATTATAATATAAGTTACTTATATTGACAGACTGTTTTGGTAAACACTGAACCGTTATGTTGCAGGAGCTCCTCAATCTGCCCTCTATAGGTGATGTAGACAAACAGTGGATAAAGGTGAAGTGGGGATGAGGCTTTGTTGTGTGTTATCCTAATAAGAGAAGTGGATTTATTTCATAGGATTAACCACATGAATAATCTGGTATATCACTGCAATATCTATTTTTATTGAGAATTCAAGCAAGAAAGGGATTTGTTTGGCTTGCCTGATAATAAAAAGGAACAAAGGCACTTATGTTTTTATTATTTAACCAGTCTGGTTACATTTTTGGTTTGTATTTTATTTTTTTCGGTATTGCAATACAATGTAACTGTAACATGCTGTAAATACTACTCTACAGACAACTTTAAAAATTATTACTACTGCTAGAGTTCCCAGACAGACAGATAGATAGATAGATAGATGGATAGATAGATAGATAGATAGATAGATAGATAGAGAACTGTGGCTACACTGCTCCTGTTTGTCAGATACCATCTGCTTCACAATAACAGGACAGCTGGAGTCAGGACCAGATTAATATTCGCCTTCATAACAGTGAATCTGTGTTTCTGGCTTGGTGACAACACACAGTGAGGTAGACACTCACCTACTGATCCTGCAGACCTGCTGCAGATAAATTTGACTGTACCAGTGACACACACGCACTGAGACTAGTCTGGAGTGGGTGCCCTAATGCTCTCATCTGATGCAAAACAGGTGATGTAGGTTTGAATATCAGTTCTATGGATGCACTGTACAACTGATGGAGAGGGGGATTACGCTTGTTTCCTGGAAAAAGCACTCTGAACGCCATGTCACAGCGGCACGGTCAATATGATATGCAGTTACTGGTCTTTCTAAATCAAATTGGATATGTGCTGTTCAGCTGCAGCACACAGGTCAAGAGGACAATTTAAATAAGCATAGAGGATTGTAATGTCATCAATGGCAATGAGAATAACTGTTGAAGGATCTTTTTACTCGGAAATTTCAGACCAAACTAGATTGGGGATGTAAGAGGAGAAGCTTATTGGTCCATTTACATTTACAATTACTGATAAAAGGACGTCAATAGGTCAGTGTTTGCTGTCAGTCATGACATAATGATATACAAGAGAGCTGCCATGTGTCAAAAGGTTGTGAACCATACTTTTGCTCAGTGCTTGGCCTGGCCCAGCCTGGCTTGACTCAGACTGGGTTATTTATAGTCAGTTTGTTTTATGCTTGGGTGGATGGCTTACTCACTTGGTGAGCCAGTCATGATGCTACATTCAGAAGCGAAATTAGCATTGTAACATGCAAGTTCATGCGTGTATGTGTGCATACTTTACACCCATACTCTTGTTCTATAAGGTGCTAGGTGCTTGTTACTGCAGCGTTTTTGAACGACATTCCCCAGAGGTCATCTGTGTGTCTAGGACAAAATATTATCATTGATAAAAGTTTGAGGTTTTGAAGGTTATTCTCATTTCATTGCCTCATCAACCATGGCGGTTGTAACAAGTCATGCAAACCACCTACTCCGAGATTTAAAGTGCATCACTTCCTGTTCACCAGACAATTTATACTGGGAAACACCAGACACTTGTCAAATACGAACATTTTCATGACCTGCCGATCAGTCAATCAGTCATTGTTGTGATAAATGTGCATTTACATTAAAATATGATGATAATTTAATATTTTATATTGGTTCTGGAACTTAACTGCTTTATTTCTATGTCAGTAGATCATGAGTGGCTCCCCCTTTCACACACTTTCACACCATGCGATGCTGGATAACAACTCCCTCTACGAGTGCATCAGTGTTCAGCTAGAAATTGGTGTCATACCCCGCCAGCAACTTTACCCTCCCTGTCTCCTCAAAGTTACATTTACATAACTGAGGGTGGAGTTGCTTCCCTTTCACTGTGCATAATTCATGAGGGCCGTGGCAGCCACTTTATCATTGGCCAATAATAACACATGGGACGCCGCTGTGGCCTCACTCAAGGGACCTCTGAGATGGAAAGACAAAGGCAGTGAAGGGACAGGGCTACAAAGAGCCTGTCTGGCCTCCATAGATGCATCTCCAAGGACATAAAGGACCCTGAAGGGCTAGCCTGCTGTGCTGGTGTTAGCTGCATAATTAAAGCACAATGCATCAGAATCTCTGGAGGGTTCACATGTGTGATGTTGGCATCAGGACGGGTCGCTTCTCATTCTGCAACATAAATTGTGTTTAGGTGATTTGTATGGGCTGCACCGTGAGTCAGTTCTGTTGACAAATGGCTTCATGTAAGGGCAACAAAGAGCCAGCAAAGTGCTTGTACGCAGGATGAAAAAGCAGTACAACTATGAGGTGAAGTAGCTTGGATCAGTGTGTTTACTGAGGAAATAAGTTGATCTGTGCAGTTGCCTGTTCTATGTTGTAAGATTAGGAATGATGCAATGATTAGATGATTGGAGGACCCATATGTTGTGCTGTACTCTGTGCATGGGTGCATGAAATTGTGCAGTTTACAAGGTTTGCGAAACCCTTTAAAATGAAGAGCTCAAAGTTGCAGCTAAGGGCTTCAGTTCAGTATAAAGTACAATTTTCACCCTCTTTGATCACTGTTTTACAGGGCTGTAATGATTCAATTACATAGTCTAGACACTGCTCAACCACAGCAACTGCTGCATTTTGTTTTTGTACCAGAGAAAACACCACATAATCAGTAGTTGTTTTTGTCTCACTCTGTGAAAATCAGGGGTTCACCATCATGAGGAACTATGGATTGCAAATATGGCGCAACAAAAAGACCATGTGGTCAAACAGGCAGCATGCAGTCTTTCTGTCCTTCTGCTTCTTGGAACATTTGGGTTGGTGTTCTGCTGAATCTTAGTTTTTACTGAGATGATTGCAAATGTCTTTCAAACACTGCTTGTAGGAGTTGTTAGGAAGGGAATTAATCTCCTTACAGTAAATGAGTGGGTTAACTAGTAAGCTAGCAGACTGTGACAAAGAATGACATCAATGATGCATTCAGTACAGACTGAAACAACTGCTTAAATACAGGAAAACCAAGGTTCGGTTGGGCTTAGAATGTGTTATAGCTGGATTGAAACTGAAATCTTGAAATTTGCCCTGACACCCCTAACTTGTTAAACCTACTGTTGCCTTGTTTTCCGTGACACAGGATTATAAGCTACAGATTCAGAATGAGAACATTGTCGCGAACCCCACCAGCTGCTGAAAGCCTCTCACACAGACCAGCCGTGAGCCTCGACATACACAGGAAATCAGGAAATGGAATAGAGGAAGGAAGTGAAACTAAACATGCCCTCGATCAAGCTCAGACCAAAGTACTGAGATGTCAGACAGACACAATGAGGAGAGAAGTTGCCTCTCTTCACACAGTGAAAAAACCTACTTTGCTCTTCACACGGGGCTCTTCAAAGGCTTCAAGGCCTGTTCTTCATTTTTGGAAAGTGAAAGTGTGAGAAAGCGAGTCAGGTCTAATTTTAATGAGCATCAAGCGGCAGAAAGTGGTGCACAGAGCAAGAAAAAACATCAATACACAGAAGAACAAGAGAAAAAAAAAACGCATCATGAATTTTACAAACACAGATTCTAAACCAACATGGAAATACCATGAAGACTTAATTAAGACATTTATGAATTAATTATCTGGTTATTTTAATGCGGTGCAGAATACAGTAATGTTATAGCTAGCTAGCAGGCATAGCTTTTAGCATATTTCAACATAGACCCACCGCTGATGCATGTGATTGATTTATTATGCCAGAGCATGTTTTAAGCTGTAATCTTGTGGGAAGACGACTGCAACATCAGAGCTAAGCTGTGACCTTTCTGCTAATCATACAACTCTCACTTCTTCCTCTTAGATTCTGCTCAATAAATAACGCAACAGATTCACACAGAATCTTGCATTTTGACAGATATGCAGCAGGTGTGTCCTGATTGACAAACTGTGGGAGACTTTGGCAGGCATATTACGTCTGTACATATAGTACACTTTGAGAATACTATTATGCATTATAAATGGTACATATGTATATTTTATCAAGCTGAGACCAAAGTTCTGTGATGTCAAACAATGAATAGAAAAAGCTGGTTTCACACAGCGAACACTCCATGCAGCAAGCTTCAAAGGCTGCAAGGCTCGCTCATCACTTGCAAAGACAAAAGTTAGAAAGAGATAGCGTGGGAGAATGAGAAAGACAGAGAGAGAATGTCTTGATTTTCCTTTGGTTCCTTCAGAATAAGACAATTCATATGGGCGTAGAAGACTAGTTAAAACTTACAGCCACGTAATAGTAAAAACATAAAATGAGATGTCCCAAACAGCAAAAGGACATTTTTTTTTTACTCTCTATACTTTTTTGGGTAGGAGTATGGGTATATAGTGTGATCTCAGAGGAAATAAAACCCACTGAGGCACTGCCTCTGTAAATGAAATGTCAGTACTTGATAATAAACCAGAACATGGTCTGAGATGAGTGAGGTGTGACTGTGTAAAGTGATGTGGTGAAGTGTTAAAAGTACTTATTAATACGTAATGCCTCTTCTGTGTGTGTGCGCGCGCTCGACACACACTTTAAAGTCATAGACTCACTGTTCATACAGTACAACACACAGTCTCCCTCTCTGTCTCTCCTTCTCTCCCTGTTCCACATCCACAATCTTGGACACATGCTTGCATATTACATTTATATTCTGTCATTTGGCACTTTCACCCAAAGTGACTTACAAGTGAGGCAAAACAAGAGAGCATTAAATGACAGTGACTCAAAAGAGCCATGGTACATTCTCATATAGTTGACTGAGTACAAGTGTAACAGGAAAGAGAGCGAGACAGGAGGTTTTTTTTTTTTTTTGTTAAAAAGTGAGAAACGACTGAAGTAGACAAGTGCATAAGAAATACCTTTAACTTAGCTTATCATAAAAATATGTTTGACTCATAGTGATATAAAGTAAGCATTAAATGAACACAAATCTAAAGAGCTCACATATTACTATTCATATAAACCTTTTACAGTTCACGTTTTCTACAACAGATGTTGCAGCCCCCACCTTCTAGTTAATCAGCTAGTTAATTGCACTCACCTGGCGTTCCAGGTGTGCTGTAAATCAGTCTCAGATCAGATGTTAAGAGTAACCAGCACTGCAGAAACCCAGGTTTATGAAACACTGTAAGCAGCAACAGTTGCAAATGAATTAAGTCCAGAATACATTTATACAACCACACGCTGACATTTTTAGGCTATGGTATTTTATGTGATTGATTATTTGAGGAAACAAAATCATTGCTTTACAAAATTGTAAATTTGCTGCTTTCGTTGTTGTCCATCATCTTGTGTTGAAAATGTCCCTTCCTGGGTTGTTTCTATGGGAACAATAAGGCGTGAAGGATGAGTCAGGTTTAATCAGTGACCACACTTTATACTTAACATTCTCATCCATATTGTATGCATACTCATCAATTTGACCTTCTCAATTTGCATACTAATATTGCACATACTAAAAACTGCCTGCTATTAGTATGCAGTATGCACGCAGTCGGACACAGTTTGAGTCCCTTGATGACTACCCTTGAGTAGCAGAGGCCTTGCTGCCCCCGTTGATTCATTTTGAAGAAAGCATCGCACCTGTCACCGTGTAAACACCACATTACTGCAGCCGTGCATGACACGTCAGCACAAGGCACCACCGCCTCTTGTTTACGATTCCAGTACAGCGTAATGCAGTTGCACTGGTTTGTTCCGCTGTGTCACCATGATGACATGCATATTCATGGGCTGCTTAATATACAGTGACATGGACACAGATATTTGCAAAGACAAGATTATATAGCACTCGTACACATGCACAGTGTACTGACCTTTCGTTCCGTCACCAAGGTAACAAGCCTGCACGGCAGCCAACCGATAAAGGCTATGCTCCAGTGCACATTAAAGTATAGATGATGTATATGCTGATTTTATTAGGAGATATTCAGTGGTGGAGAATGTATCTGCAATCAATGGTTATTATGTTACTCAGTTCTGGCATACATGGTTCAGTTAATCACTGTTGAGTGCTCTGAAAGCTCCGAGAAAGTCAATACTGTCTATTGTCTTTACTGGTAAACCATCATCATCACAAGTGACATTTTAAGTGTAGTCAGAGGCTTACCCACATCGAATGAGACCTCTCAGCGTACAGTATAATTATGAATATTTTAATAATAAGATTAACCAATGACAATAGTAGTTTTGCCCTTTTTTAAGCTTGATGGAAATGTCAAGATGCTATTTGGAAGACAGTGAGCAGTCAGGAAATGTAGATGTTGATCCAGATGATGCCAGCCTATAACCATTGTCACAGCCAGCAGCGATGTGTGTGCAGCCTTTTACTGCCATGTTCACTGTAGTGGAAACCTGGAGCCACGTGAGGTGCATAGCGCTGTATCAAGCTCTGCAGGTTTCAGAAAGCTGATTTAAGACTCACTAAAACCTCGATACACTGCCTAAAATAGAATTTATGGACTTTTGTATACCTTGTGTGTTTGTGTGTGGGGACCCAGTATGAATATGGCCAACGGCTTCTGCAGTTCAGGAGATTATTGACCCTGCGTCTTTTCCAGCAGGGATAGTTATGTATAAAGCATCCTGTGCTGAGCGACTCAGGGTGTAAGTGATGGATGACTGTTGTCTGTTGGAAATGGGAATGTCCTTATTTGTGTAATGAAGACAGAAGAAGGAAGGGGTAAGAAACCCTGCAAAGAATGTAGAAATAGTAGTGTTGCTCATGCTCGTATGAGATAGCAAACACAAGGGATAGGGCAATGTAACGAGGCTCTATATTGTTTTTATTATTAACGCAGTGCGTACAGTTTTATGATACACCATTTCCTGGGAGGCTCTAAGCTGGCAGAAATAAAAATCTGCAGGAACTTTGAATTCTTGCTGGCATGAAAATTGACAAATTTACAGTTTATCAGCTCAAAATCTTTCCTCTCACCAGCTTAAATCTAAAAAGCATTTGATAATACTGTGCCTTCAAAAATCCATATCGATCAAACCCCCCACCTAAATGGGCACAGACGCACACATGGATCAAACAGTAGTTGACTATGCTTTGTCAAGTAGCACAGCAGAGCCTCTCTCACCCTTTTTTAACAGTATCTTGCATGAGGTAGAAAATCAGAAGGGAGTAGATGGAGGAGAAGGAGGAGGGGTATTGTCTGCTTTATGCATCAGTGTACTGCTCGCACATTTGGTGTGTAAGTTTTACTTTTCAGTTTACATGACATTCAACCCTCCGCCACCTTTTCCCCCTCATAAACCTTCTCTTGAGCCAATTACACATAGCTGAAGCTGAAACTACTTGACCTGCGTCGCCGCAGCCAAGAGGATTCATATCTCACGCAGTAGCACTAATTCAATTCCCTTATCTAGTGGGGGGATGGAGTGAGCTGACTGTATACGTGGGGGTCATTGGGGTTAAAACCCTGATTTAATGGAAAATAGCTTGGGAGACACTTATTTGTGTTGTGGGGGAGGTAGAGAGGTGGAAAGGTAGGGGGGTGTGAAGGGAGGTGGGGTTTCCGCCTTTGGCCTTATTGTCATTACATTAAGGAAACTCAGAAATATGGCGAACTAGCTATATGTCTTTGACTGTAATTTCCAAAGTAGATGAATCTAAAATTTCAGGTCTTGAAGTGTGAACAGGGAAAACACAACCTTTTCCAAAACTGTGACATATGACGGCTCAGACATGGCGGGGTGATGAATTTGTCAACATGAAATAGCGATTTGATCAATGTGCAGCAGAGCAGGACTTTATGAAACATGTGAAATTAGAACGCTTATGTTGCGTGTATTGAAAGACAGTTTTGTTGATCAGTCAGTCTGTGTCTGTCTTCTGACTAGATGATGGCTGTGATGCACAGTTTTTGTTGTTGTTGCAAAAAGAAGGAAAATGAAGAGATTTAGGGGGTTTACCTATTGTTACAGTGATCTTTGTGACAAACAATTTGCAGAGTGGATCGGAGCAGAATAGAACAGAGTAGAGTAGGATAGAGGTTTTAGATGGTACCATTGATTCAAGATTTTTGAATGTTGGAGGCAGTGATGCGGCTTGGAGCATCCGCTGCAAATAGAAACCAGAATTTTGAATATGACCAGACTGATTCTAAGTTTCTTGTGTGGAAGTATGACATTTTATAGATGTGAAAATTACAGTTGTGTGACCCTACACCTGTCAGTGATGATGAAAAATGATGATTCCTATGATGTTGATTCTAAGTGTCTGAAATACCAATTCACTGATCACCACAGAGTAAGCTAGTGTCTATAATATAGGGAGTTATGAATGAGTGAATGAGGAAGTCATTTCGGAATCAGAACATTACTATTTTTATTCACTTCCTGTGGAAACTGAAATGTTTCGCTTGGCTGTTAGGCCTTTGCAGGTGTGTGTAGTGTTATTAATTAGTCTTAGAGGTGCTACAGGTTCTCCGGAAAAAGCTTGTGGCCTATAAATACTTTGTTTGTCTAATCTTCACCTAAAGATGGAGATGACCAATGAGCCGTAGCCTTGAAAAAACAAAATATTTCCTCCCAGGAAATGTGATAAGAAAAGAGGTGATAAGGAGTTTGTCACCAACTAAAAGGGGTTATTCCGAGCCATGAAAGTGACTGGAAAAAGTGACTGGAAAGACCATCTGCTTTGTCAGTGTTTTTCAGTCATGTGCAGTTGTAAACCAAGTCTGTGGATTTTCATTCCAACCCAAGAAGAAGCCCATTTCACAGTTTAATGCACCTTAAACCAGAAAGGAGAAGCGATCAGTTACCACAATGTACTACTGGAATAAAAAGCTGCTGACCATTGCTTAATGTTGACAGTATTCCATTAAGATAAGTAAGTTGATGGGTGTCTGGCCAGTCCCTGTTGCCTCACTGTCTGCTGTGATGACCCCAGTCTCAGGCTGAGAGAGCGTCAACAGACCTTCGCCTACGTTCCACCTCCCATTTCCTGGTTACACAGCTGACAAAAGCTCCTACATGACATGGATGTGACCCGATCGCTTAGACTGTGATTTGTCACCCACTGGTTATGACTTTGAGTCTTGACAAAAGAGCTCCACAGATGAGGGATGTGGACATTATGTCATTCACACCAGACACAATCTCAGTGACATAATCCAACAGAGGTTTGAGATTGAAAGACATATATGCTTTCCAGAATGGTCAAATTTTTTTCTCTCTGCATTGCTTAAGAATAGTTTCTTTTCATTATCTTCTTCATTACTTTCCACACTACTATCTTTAAGCATATGAGAGATTCAAACAGAGAGGGAGCTTTTATCTTTCAAGTGAGATTCTTTGCACAGGCCTTGATTCCCTCTGCAAGAGACTCATCCATTTGATTGTCATTAATTGATGGCCAACGAGGTTTAAACAGTGAGACGGCCAAACTCTAGCTGTCTTTTATTGCAGTGATCTATGAGAGAACAAGAACAGGATTTCATTAAGCTCCACAATTCGCACAGGGACCATAAAAGGCTCCAGCTTGTTGCTATGGAGCTTTGACTTGTATGAAGGAATACATAAGCAGAAACTGGATACTTATTGTGGATACAGAGCGCGACCTGGCTCATATCAATAGCACAGCAGCGAGATGGCTTGTCTTACAGGAATATTTTTTGCCTTATATTCCAGATGGTTGGTCTGAGAGATGAAATGCTCGAGTGGGATTTTAAGCCCTCCACACACGGGTCTTGTATAAGCAATGCATTTTGATCCAAACTGAGTCAGTGTGGAGCTTCCTGCTGAGATGTTAAAGCTTAATCTGTCCCTAATTCCTCATTCTTTACAATGAGGTTGTTTGCAGGTTTCATTAAAATGCAGAAATAGGTATACTAACATTGTTGGTTATATTTGCCTTGGATTTGTTACAGTTTCAGTTGGTACATTTATGAATCCCAGGTTTATAATAATAACATAAAACCTGACGATATTGATATTTGAGAGTTTAAAAAAATTCACACAACAATTTTTAGCTGATAAGTTTTTTCATAAACACATGAATTGTATTGTATTTATTTATGGGCACAGTGTACAGTTTTTAACATAAATGATGTACTACACCAGAGTTAGCTCAAAGCTAATTTACATCTATAGTCCCCCACAATCCAAACATACAACACTACAACAACAAACAGTACAAAGCAAAAAACATGCAGAACACATTATTCAAAATACAAAATACAAAGCTACACACAATAGCACATCACATACGTAGAGAAGGGCTAAATAATTTTTTTTAAGAATAATTAGTATATGATATGTTCTGAGTGGGACATTTTATAGTTGAAAAATAAAGTCAGAAGTCTCTGGTGGACAAACAATGTGTGATGGCAATGTTTCTACATGACCTAAAATGTTTCTTTAGCATTCCTGTACAGGGTTTTCTCATAGATTATCAGCCCAAATGATGGAAACAAGATTATCACCCTTTGAAGTTGATGCTAGCATGCTAGAAAATAGTTGCTTATTTACACATTGAGTGGGTAAAGATAAGCATTAGCATTCATTTGGAGTTGTATTTCTGGCCACCTGGTTAATGTATAATATTCACTTTTCTTGAGCTTTGCTTTTGGTCTCCACCAACTCCTGTGAAAAATATCTGGCTTTCTTCACCAGCTAGCTGCCAACTTTGTCTTTGTGCTGTTTAAGATGTGTTGAGATGATTTGAAAGAGGTGAGAGTAAAACAATAAGTTGTGGGCAGTAAAACCAAAATGGAGGGAAATTTTGGAGTTGGGTGACAATTCTCACTACACATGAAACCTTTTATATACAAATAGTCATGAACCCTTTGTTAAGAATATTGTTTATAGCCTCTTTAAATTTTCAATTGTTGGCAAATATTAGCATGCTAAAGTAAGATGGTAAACATTAGCATAAGCATTGTCATTCTGAACATGTTAGCATGCTGATTTTAGCATTCAGTTTAAAGCTCCGCCGTGCCGAGTAAGGCCTCACAAACCCGCTAGCATGGGTGTAGACTCTTTCAGTAGAAATAGTCATCAATAAACATTTTCTTTCAAAGTGTATTCAGTTTATAAACCCAGAGCATACATAAAATGACAAAAAATATTTTAACATACATTTTGATTGACACTAGCTTATAGCTTACATACAACAAATACATGCAGATATAGACATGCATTCACAAACATACTCACACACGTTCACACAGACACACACACACACATTAGGCCATTCACTCCCTGAGCCCCACAGAGTCACTAATGCAGAAGAAAAGCTGTCAGTGGAACAGTAACTGGTTGCTTCATGCTGCTACACTCTTGTTAATACAATTCCCCCTCTACTGTCTTCAGCTCGGTGCAGCAGAGACACGGTCTTTCATTTGCGCTCTGTGAAGCTGCTTCCCTCAGATAATATACTGAGGTCCTTTGGGACTCTCCAGAGACTCCAGGCAGACAAGATGTGCTTGTCTGATAAAAGAAAGTGATGTGTACGAGTGTAAACATTCAATATTATTCACTCACTGCTCGCTCTCTGCTTTACGCTGCCTCTTATGTCAGGCTCACTGGCTGGGGGCTTTTTTCTCTCTTGTGAAGTCATCTGTAAAGCCTAATTCAATTGGATTGGAAAGGCATTTCATATTGATGCATGGGCATGCGCCATGCACACAAATCTGATCTCACTTTGTACCACGAGGGTGAAGGTGTGAAGGTTATGTCAGAATAGGTTCCACTGCTTTGTTTTCCAAGACGATACTGAGTTATTTTCTAATAGATTGTCTAACATGAGCACAGGTAGACCTCTGAACATGGACTACACATATTAACAGCATGGTTCAGGGTTGTGCTCCTCTTAAGGAACAGGAAATGGTTAATGAAATCTGTTTCCTGTTAAACCTGTCACCCAAGATGAAAAAGAAGAAGAGATGGTGAAGATGCGCTGTTATATGTAAACCTATCTCTGAAGAATTTCCAATTAGCTTAGATTGCAAGTGCTGCAGATGCAATAACTATACTGGATTTCATTTTGAGA
Organism: Thunnus thynnus; assembly: GCF_963924715.1. Taxonomy (NCBI): domain Eukaryota; kingdom Metazoa; phylum Chordata; class Actinopteri; order Scombriformes; family Scombridae; genus Thunnus; species Thunnus thynnus. Next base: position 18,985,481 of record NC_089537.1, read on the forward strand.
GAGTGGATGAAATGGCAACTAAAAGTGAGGTGACGCTGTCAACAAGCCTCAACTCTTTTTCATTTCTGCCTCTCCTCTCTGAAGTTTCTTCATGACACCTTAAATGACTCAGCAGTTTTTTTATGACTCGAATAACATTGTGATATTCAGACATTTTTTTTAAAGCTGCATAGCCATTCATGTTAGAGTATTAGTTTCCAGTTTAACTACAGCTTTGATAATGAAGTCATTTTTCTTGCACTGTTTGAGTTATATAGTCCCCCTCTGAATATACTACAATTTAGTGTCCTAAGTTGTCTTTTCTCATGCTGATGCTGATCCTTTCTTACTGCAACACCTCACTGTTCACATACACAAGTCAAAACCACACAGCTGGTCTTTGCATATGTGTTGGCAGTGACATCCTGTTATCTTTGTACCCTGCATGTCAGTATTGACATATGTATATGTAGCTATGTAGCAGTTCCGTCATGCACACAACACTTTGCATGGGGCCACATAATCCATGTGTAATGATCTACTTTTGACAGATGAGCCTTTATTCCTGCAAACATTTGAGCGTAGGGGTAAAATAAAAATGTAAAAAACTAGCTTCTAATGCCCGCTCTGCTCTCTAAATCATCAAAAAAAACCACCACAATGCAATTCAGCTAGATGAAGTCACCTTCTTAAACCAAAACCAGAACTGTGGTGGACAGTGATGTGGCAAAAAAAAAAAAAAACATTACTTCCTGAAACATTTCTTTCATCAGCATCCTCTTTAGTTCCACCCTCTATCGGCCACAGGAAGGCTAACGGGCGTAAGTCAGAGATACTGTTGCATGTTGGCTAACTACAGTATGTTGACACCTTCCCCTTCCCTTCCTGCCTGCCACTCTGCACTCTTCATAAAGAGAGTTCCCAGTGTCTGAAACCACTTCAGAAAGTCTTACTTAAATACTGTGGCTTTCCCCCAACGTTTCTTCAGTTTCATTGGTGTTGGTAGGCAGCATTCAGCGCTAACTGTGGCATAATTTGGATAAATGGCGTTCGGGTGAAACCCCTTTAAGATCATTAGCTAAAGATTTTGGTTGCAGACGAAGCAGAAAACATTTACATTCTCAGTGAATGGCCTTGTTCATTAGAGGAGTTACTTATTGATCATTTGATTCAATTTTTCTCTGATCAGGGTGCTCCATCAGCTGTAATTAAGCTCAGTGTATGAAAATTAGCTGAGAATGAGTTCCTGGCCTCTTCCTCTACATTAGTGTTACCTGCAATATGTTACTTTATTGTTGCCAACAACCTTTATTCCCCCATATGGAAATTAGTGCATGACTCAGTTTGAAGTTGTCATGATATCAAGTAAAAGTGGCATTTACAGTATTATATGACAATAGAATATATGTATTCATCCCAGTACATTAAAGGTTTTACAGTTGCAGAAAAAACCCTCTGGTTCTCAAGAAGTGACGTATTTTGCTTTTTAGGTTAAAATTCCCCTCCACTCAAAAATATGTTTCTCTTCTTGTTCCTACTTTTACTGCGCTCATTGAAAATCTGAGTGTAAGGGGTGGGCGTACGAGCATGATTTGTGACTTCACAAGTAGTTTGGAAGCCAATCCCTGTCCAGTTTGCAACAAGTGTGACGGGGGAACTGAAGCCTCCAGTGCACAAACACTGAGAATGGACTTTCAGGGTAGTAGGAAACATCTTTTGTGAAGTAGTCAGTATTATGACTTATGTACATATTCATAGATTCTGGAATTTTTATTGAGGTAAAAGGAGTAGATGCCATTTTAAAGATTTTAAAGTGGTAATTATACTTTATTTTTGAGGAAAAACCACACAAGAAACACATTATTGTTCCAAAAATAATATTTTCATATGTTTTAATACATGTCTGGAGGGGATATTTAAGTGAAGTTAAAGCCAAAACTTGCTGGGAAGAATGAGCAGTGAAAAACATTTCTTGGAGGAGAAGTGTAATAGCAGTGAGGTCTTAAAGACCAAATAAAAAAGAGGGTTAAATCTCTATCAAACTGTAAATTGATTTTACTGTTTGTTTGTTTTTTTTGTTCACATGATCTTAGTGGTGACATCATACTGTACCAGAGAGAGTAATTAATATCTCTTCATTTCTTTCCCTGCACTATTGAATGATCCCCTCCTAATTACCCACTACTCCACTGTTCTACTTCAACAAGAAATACATCATATTAATGAAACAAGATGCTCTCATGGTGGCTATAAACATTGATTCATCTATCTTTTAGAGCTGTGGTCCTCCAGTGTGTCTAGCAGGTCCTCAGCTGCACGCCCTGATTAGACAGTCAGAGCGAAAGCTAGCAGGCAGAATAAAAAAGGAGAAGACTCTTATTCAGTGGCTTAAAAATACACGTATAGCTCTGGAAATGAAAATGAGAAGACATTAACTCATCATATTGTTCATATATATATCATACTGTACATGCACAGTTGACTCATTCACAGATGAACTCTTTCTCTCTTCTCAACACAGTTCCTGTGCCTGAAGAATATCAGGACGTTCCTGGCAGCATGCAGCGAGATATTCGGCATGAAGAAAAGCGAGCTGTTCGAGGCCTTTGACCTTTTTGACGTCAGGGACTTTGGAAAGGTAAGGCAGGATTGCTCAGTGACACAGCAAGAGATGGAGGCTTGTGCTTTCTAGAATAGTTGGGAACGACAGCCTGCATCCACCCTCACTGTCTGCTCAAGCTGTCCCCGTGGACTGAATTGAATTAGTCAAATGTGCTTTTACGCCCACTCATCATTGTGTAGAAGTTATGGAACTCAGTCAAAATTATTTATAAGTGAAAGAGCTCCTTTATCCTGGACTTGGATTTTAAATTATAATGAAGGTCTTGGTGCATAAAACCCAGTGTGTGTGCTTTTATTTGCAAAGATTCATAGAAGCCTGGCCTTTGATTTGGCTCAGCTGATTTTTGGATGATCTTTGCTGAGTACTTGTTTATCCTGATAGTTTGACATTTCGGGAGATATGCTTGTATGCTTTCTTGCCGAGAGTTAGCTTAGAAGAGTGATACCACCCTCATGTCTGTATGCTAAATATGTAGCCAGAGCCAGGAGATGGTTAGCTTAGCTTAGCATGAAGACGACAACAACGATAACTTAGTAAGCACAGAAAAAACTACAATCCCCCATGAATAAACTACAAGTGCAGCACTATACTTGCGTCATCGTAACTTGGTTTTGTATATATCCTTAAAATTCACTAACGCGTTCTTCTTAAGTAATTTTTCAACTTTCTAGTTGTAATCTGTGCTGTGTAAAGACTTGTACAGTGTTCACTCCTGTCTGTCCTGCTGTCGTTACAGACATGTCTAAGCTAGCTGTGACTGCAACTTGCTTCCAGACACGACTCCTCTGTCGAGCTGTGATGTTTAGTCTGCGAATGTCTAGGGCTTATGGGAGATGGTGTTTGTTAAAGACAGCTTAAAATCATAAATATTGAATAAAAAACAATATGAGAACATATGAAGTGAGCTACATGATGTACTGTAAAGAAAAGCTCTGTTCCGAGGCTGGACCTTTGGTTATTGGTGTAGTTACAAATGTGAATGAGGTTTTCTTATTCCTGAAACACAATGCAAAAGTTCCGGTTTCACTTCACTTCCCTATAAATATGGTAATTAAGCGAATGTCTTTTCTTTTGGATAAACACGTGCTACCAGTTTCCCCCTGTTTCCAATCTTCATGCTAAGCTGAGCTAGCTGTCTCCTGGTTGTAGCTTCATATTCAGCATACAGATGTGAGAGTGATATCAATCTTCTCATATAACTCTCAGCAAGAGAGCAAATAAGCTAATTTCCCAATGTGCCGAACTATTCCTTGAATGGCACTACAGGCGCTAACATACACAGTCTGAGGCCTTATTGCAGCTTTCCTCATACTCCTAAACTCTGAGCTAAAGCTGAAGTAAGCAACATGACCCTGCAGTTTAATCGCTTCCTCTCATTAGGGTGAAAATGCCTCAGTGTGCAGACTTTACAAGGGGTTACAAGTCTGGCCTTGGGTTCATTACTTTGATAGGACTCTCAGTCTTTGCTCGCTGTGAAAATGTCTGCGGCTCTTTGACAACCCTGCTGCTGCCCCGGGAGGTTTAATTAGTAAAAGAGAGGGTGCTGCTGGACGCTGGTGCACATGATATGAAGCGTTGAGATGACAAGGTCACGTATCTGAGCATAAAATGTGTCATTTGTGTATGTGTGGAAGACACATAAACATGTTGATTGATTAGTTGCCTCCATTTAATCATGATAGAAATCAGTAAAGAGGCCTCAGAAGTGGTATTTAGAGCATAATGGGAAGCTAAAATCCTCCACTGACACCCATAATCATAGTAACATCAGTGATATTAATATTATATTATGTCATGTCATCACAGTACACTATTTATCAGTTAGAAGGAAATTAACAGTGTGGTATCTATGATATCAGAAGTGAAACACACTGACTGTCTGACACTGACGATTTAATTTGTAGTAAAAAGGAACAACACAGATATTTTAGTTTCCAAATTAGTGTCCATTTATCAGGATTTTTGTGTGTCTATTATGAGATGAGAGAACAAAGCTGCGTCCTATAAAGAAAATATATGACTATCGCTTAAGCTTAATATACTGTAAGGTTTCGAATGATTCATGGAAAAGCACCTCTAAACATTTGTCTTTTGAACTTCCCTTTTCATTGTGAACATGGTGGTCAGGGAGCAACACTCTACTGGGAAACGAAAGCTAGCAGCTTGTGAAATGAAGGGCTGTGAAATTGTGGTTCAGCTGTGCACTGGTAACCTGGCAGCCACCGCACTCGAGAGGGGCAGACTCTTGTTGAATTGCCTTTCCCTTGTTTGACTGAACTTTTCAGCTGAACTTTTAATTGATGAGAACATAATCAGCAAAATCATCCTCAGCAGAGTTTGACTCTTGATAATTTTAGTGTTTCAACATCCCCTGAAAAATATTCCTTTAATGAAGACTCTGACTTATGAAAGATATGTTAATACTGTCTCTTAGATGAACTTGTTAGTGAAGCAGTATCTATTAAAAAATTACAATGCACTAAAGATCTTATGAAAAACTATGATCCTTAGAATAGATAAGGGACCATTGAAAGGTATTACATGGTCAACAGCTCATTTTTTATCCCTGTGTTGCTTAAATATTTCAATTTTGCTGTTATGCCAAGTTGAATTAAGTAGCTGAGAGAATTAAGTCATCTACTCATTAAGTCATTGATAATTAAAACACATTTGCACCGCTGGCAAATCAGAACCAACAGTGGCTTAGTGAATTAGGATATGCAAATACAAATCTTTGTCTTTACTTCTGAAAACATTTTTTTTCGGTACTGTTTTGATTAGATTTGCTCAACCTTGTGATGTTACATCCCTATGTGCACTAGTTTATGCAGAGCTATTTTAAAGAAACAGTCACAACCCCCCCCCTCCCCCCCCGCCATGTCTCATCAGTCTGTTCAAGTTTACCAATCATTTAAATCCAATGAAGTAACAACAAAACATGGACTTTCAACAGAAACGGTTGCACATGTCACATCGATTGAACCATCTTGTCAACTCTCGTGATGCCCAAACAAATGTCAAGGCAAATAAGAGGAAGCAACAAAGCCACCTCATGACGCCATATGTTTTGCAGTACAGATGTTCTGTTTGTTAACCACAGCTGTTTGAATGTTTGAATTCTTCCCTTTCGAGTGTATGAAATGGCCGTCACACAGCAGCAGGATCGATATGTGTGTCTCCAATTGGAGAGTGTGCTGTCTGCGATTGACGCACAAGAAAGGATTAGTGAGGATATAACAGTAATTAATGTTCTGTGTTTTTGTGCATCATGACTTGTATAATATTACAGATTCCAAGTGTATCCAGTGAAATGATTTTGGAGTAAAGCAGCCGCCCTCGGGATAAGTCCTGTACTCCATCAGAACTGGGAGGACAGTTGTTTTATTAGTAGAAGTTCAAACTCTGTTTCCTCTGGAGAGTTAAAATAATTTTTTGGCCCTGTCAAGTTTATTATTACAGGGAGTTTCCAGTTTTGCAGCTTACATTGTCTCATAATATTTGCAGTGACATTAGTGCGACTATTGTGTGCATGAAGGCAAATCCATGTACTGAATGCACACTCTCCAATAATTAAATGACTAAAAATATATGGTTAGTTAATAAAAACACATTTTACTGTACAATAACTATGTTTTCTCATTGCACAGATAGGTTGATCGTTACACACAGACAGGAATATCAGTGTTTCGTAGGCTGAATCATACATTCAGCTGCTTCTCTACCATTGTCACCACATTAATGGGATATATTAAATTTGAGGTGGATAATTTTGCTTTCAATGCACTCCACAGAGGTGTTACAACAACAACAACAAAAAAACATCTCCTTTTCTCCTTCTGGCCCATTTAAAGGGTCAGTTCAATCAAATTACTAAAAAAACAAATTTCCTCTCTTAGCTTTAGAAGAATCTCTTCATGCAGATAATCTTGTTTTTTCTGATTTTGACACAGTATCTGTCTCTGAGGTTTCTGCCTCCACCCCAATACGATGGATTGACATTTTTGCTGCTTTTACAGTACTGAAAAAGCCTAACCCTAACCCCAACCCATCCCCAAAAGTAAATCTCACTCCAGCTGGCTGATGCAAGTTGGCAACCCTGGGAATAGTTCAACATTTTGGGAAACAAGCTCACTCACTTTCTTGCTGAGAGTTCGATGAGAAGATCGGTATTTAGCATACAGATGTGTGTGAGAATAGGATTGAAAAAAAACAACTGTTGCTTCATTATTTCACATTTTCTCCAGCTGTTTAGGCACACAATTTCCCTCCAAGAAAGAAAGTTTTGAGAGTATTACCCTCAAAACGTACTGTCAGACTATAGATATCCCAAGCAATAAATGCCCTTATAATAACTTGCAAGTAAATGGCTTAATGGGCGAAGTCTCCGTCCAATTAGGTGACCAAGATAAGCTGTCATTTCAGCCTTTAAGCACAGACTTATTTTCAGTTTTTCTGATGTCTGATTTCACCCTCATTTTCCTCCGGTGATTCTTGTTGGCTCGGGCAGAACACTTTGATGACTCTCTTGAGTGAATCCCGCATTGCTTAGAGTGACTTTAACATCTCTGAAATTAGACAGCAAGCCGGCCCCGTAATCCTCGCTTGGCTGGCTCTGCAGAGGCTAATGGAGTGAGGAGAGGAGGGAATGGGTGAAGCTGCCACTCACCTGCAATTCCAATGGGTTTTTTTTTTCTGTTTTAAAAATAGCTGTTGGACTGCTACTGAATAAAACAACTGTGCCTGTTTATTTTAGAGTTTGTGTGGTAGTCTTGATAGAGTCTGTGTGAGGAAACACATGCTGGATATCTCTCTCCGGAGTTTCAGCAGTTATGCTGTGTAATCTTAAGGTATTTTCCTGCCTGCTGTTATACCGGACATGTTTTGAACTGACCTTAGTTGAGACAATCTTAACAATACAGCCTGAAAATTCTTCTTGACTTCTCTACCTTAAAAGCTAGGAAGGAATCCAGTGGTAAAAGAGGAGTCCCTGAAGAGATTCAGTTCTTAGAAAACACGACTGGACTCAAAAGGAGACGTGAGAACTTGTGAGAGTTTCTGATAAGACCAATACACCTGACAAACAAAAGCTTTTGGCTTGTCGGTGTTCTTGCACTCAAACTAGGAAAACACATAGACAAATACAGCAGGTCTGTCTGTAGCTCTTTTTCTTCAGGAACATCTGGTTTGCACATCTGTGTTGTAGACACATGGAGGGCTGGGGCTCTGTAGAGAGAAGACAAACTCGGTTGCTCAGGGCATGCACACACACACACTAATACACACCTAGCAGAGAGAGAGAAAGAGAGAGAGAGGGTGACTGAACACCAGGGTTTATGATGTGCATTATTTAAAGGAGAAATTGAGAGCTACAGCATCTTCTTGCTGTTTCAGCCTTGGGTTGTGACATGATTGAAAAAACATGCTGCCATCATCATCCATGAGAGTGAATGACTAATTGTATCATTTCAAAATAGATTCAAAGTGCTGACAGGAGCTTTCCAGCTTCACATGATGGACAGTTGCTCATCATTTGGAAAATTTAGTGTCATAATCCGACCTATTAAATATTGCAGTATACTTTAAGTTGTGTACATGTTGAAACCAACAGTTACTATAGCAATATCTTTGCTGCTGTTCAGCCACAGGATTGTCAGTTAAAGTGACAGGATTTCATCAAGCCACACATTCCTATCTCACACAGTGTTAAAGAATATATCACCTGATATATGCACTTTAAACTGATACAATAAAACACATTCAGATGAATAAGCATACAGTTTTTTTTTAAAGTAGGGAAATAACAGCAATAGTTGACCATATCATATGGTATCATATGTGTTTTTCAGATCCTAAAATTTGTGTATGCTCATTTCACCACTAAACTTGATATTCATAAATATTAATTACTAGTACTAATTTATGGGGGTTATGTGTGACTTCTTTGTGTTTCCGCTGGTTGTCTGACAACCTCACGTGAGGACAAGACTCCAGGAAGTCACTGCACCCCGCCAAGTAGTAGTCCCCAACATAAGCCCACGTAAAACTACTAACTGTTTTTTTTTTTTTTTTGAACAAATGAGAAATAATGTGTTAATTATTGAGCTTTAGGTGGATTTAGTGGATTTTGTTATCTTTGGACAGAACCAGAAACTATTTCCCCCTGTTTCTAGTTTTTATGCTAAGCTAAGATAACCGTCTCCTTCATATTTAACAGAAAAATATGAGAGTGGTAATGATCTTCTAATGTAACTCTTGGAAAAAAAATAGTAATGTCAAACTATTCCTTCTGAGACTGTCCTAATGTTCTGTGAAATGACAGCATTTCTTGCCATATTAACATTTTTAAATGTGAAATAAAAAAAAAACTGAATTTTCCATGAAAAAACTATGATTTAAAACCCTACTTTGAATCTCAAAAGATTCAAGACTGTGGAGACACAGAAGCACAGCTGGCTGACTGATGAACAATGAGTCTCATGTGGGCTGATTCGTATATGGCGAAGTAACCTCAGATCATCTGCTATGTTCTTCTCTGTAGACTATGCAAATTTTTCTTCACCACAACATCCTTTAAATGGGACAGAAGATGCCACACCTGCATGTATTTAGTCGCGTTATATGTAAATAATATGGCAATAAGAGATTGATGTGGTGCGCTCTTGTTCTTGCAGCTGCAGCCTATTCATCCATCTAGCAAAAAAATTACCACACTGTATGGTGGTTTCATTTATCTGACGCAGTTCTCACATGTGACACCTTTTAATAGCTTCAAATTGAGCCCTTCACACATAGATACTCTCAACTCAGCCCGAGTGGGATCTGCTCTATTACCATCTTCTACCACTTGCTCTCCAGCATTTTGAAGAGGATGAACATGCTGATTGTGTGTGTGTGTGTTTTTTGGAGTGGGGGTTGTGGAAAATGACAGACATGGGGAGGGGAAAGCAGCAAAGATTGAAAGGAAGAAGGAGAGAGAGACAGGGAGGGTTTATTGATTAGTGTCTTCCTCCTCAGTTGACTGTGATAAATTTAACTGTGGAAATCCACTAAAGGGGAGATGCATCTGCAGAACAGTCCCCCCCCCCCCCTCCTCATCATCTCTCCTTCTCTGTCTGTCTCTTTTGTCCTTCAGCTGTGCTCTCTCTAGCAGATCTGTGTGGTCAGATATCATATGTCTGCAACGTGCTAATGGATACTTGGGGTGTATCTTTGTACTGCATGGCTAAGCTGCAGCAAAAGTGGTCCACAATTACTTTTGAGGCAGGTTTTAGTTGCCACCATTAGGGGTAAGATGAGTGTAATGGGTGGCCTTTTATTAAAAAGAAAAAAAAAATCACATATTGGCCTGTGTGTCCTCTACATCTAAATGTGATGGAGGTTCCTTCCAGACTATTGTTATCTGCAACTGGATTACCAGAGAAATCTTTCTAGTGTGGTGTAGGAGGTTTTACTTTACAGCTTCTAAGGGTGCCACTCCGTTAAACCTGCAATTAAACCATCAGCCTAAAGGAGATGTGAAGCCACCTAAAACAGATTCTTTAGTCTGGCTATAAATGTAGAGCCTTACTTTCTCATAATGGTCCACATGCTGTTTCAAAGGGTTTTCTGTCCTCATAGAGAAACCCGATAAAAGAACACAAATATACAGGAAACAGTGAAATTATGGAAGTTTGTGGTGTGAAAATATGTCCCACAGATGCAAAAACATTTGGTTTGATTTTACAAGCAGACGTCTGTTTGTCTGCCCGACTTTTGGACTTGTCAAAACACAACTGTAACCAGTAACACTAATAGTGGTTTCATTCCAACTGCTATTCATGCTGGTTTACTCTTAAATGGAGCCATCATTGATATTATCAACTACACCTTGTCTGCCATGATGTAGGTCGTTGACAATCTGGGTTCTCTCTGGTAGCTGAGGTCATTGATGTGTCATCTGCAGGCATGAGTAGCTTGACTGATGAGGTTGACGTATGCATGTGGAGAGTTCGGGATTTTTAGGGCCAACAGACTCAACTGATTCAACTGAGAACAGAAACTGAGGGCTAGAGGGTGACGCAACATGAGCAGGGCATTTACCCACTTCTGATTTTTGAAATAGTGTTCATGTAGGCCTGCCTGAGTGTTAAGTCAAACCACCTACTTGTGTGTTATTTTTTTTTACAATAAAGACCTTGTAGATTGAAAGTCAATCTTGAATCAAACACAAAGTCTCTGCATTATCACAAAAAAGAGTAGCTGAGGTAACACAGGTTTTACCCACCCTGTTTACCGCTTCAGCCCTGAGCTGTATATACCAGCTATATATCACCTGAGCTCAGTCTGTGCTGCAGAGAAATCCCAATTGTCTGGTTACTGCAGAAACAAACACATTAAACTTGCGCTGTGGTTGTCATTTACCTTGAGTTCCACTGCTCGTGCTGTGTGCGCCGTGTGCGCTTCACTTACTTTCACATTCAGTGCGTTTGAAGTTTGAATTGTCTCTAAAACTATTTGATGGAACCTGCTGTAAAGCTGTTGTGCTGAAAGCTCTGTGGATAATTCATGGACTCCCAGTGACTGACTGCATGACAGCTGCTTCCACTGGAATCACACATATCATATCAACTGGCATTCTTCGAGCGTGAATGCACGCATACGTCTCGCTGAGGATCGCACGGCCAGCAAAGCTCTCCGCCTCCCCGCTGACCGGCTACAGCTGAAGTGCCTCTGTGATTGTTTCAGGGTGTGAGAGGGTAACTTCTTTGATGATTGTGGACATGTGTTTGATCCCTGTGTGAGCGCAGTGGATGTCTTAGGTGTGGCAACTATCACCTGATGGCAGGGAGGGGGCCTCTGTAGGGGTATTTCATCTAGAAACCAAAGACTGCTCAATGCGCACAGACAGAATATATCTTTTTAAAAGGTGTTTGTTGCTACTAGAAATGTCTACACCGTATTTTACATCGTTCAGTGTTGGGTCAAAATTTTTCATATAACCTTCTTGACTTCATTACAGCACAAAAGGTGCAAAGTTGACACCCATCCAGCAACAACAGAGTAGAGGTTTATGCTGAGTGTGTGGTATGATTTTCTTATTAAAGTGCAGGTGATACCGCTGTTGCCAGGAAGTGATGTTATCAGTTCATCTGAATCAACGATAAGTCTGACCGCAGCTCAGAAACTCTTTCTTTCTTATTCCCTCATGGAAAAAAATACACATTGCAATAAAACCAGCGTCCCAACCACTAAAATGTGGCTGGATGACTTACATAACACCTTACATTTGAAAAAGATTTGGTTTGCTTTAAGAAATAAACTCTCAATTTGATTTGGAAACCTCTCATTAAGTACCTTGCGGCTTGAAATTAGAAGACAAACTATATTTACCATCTGTAACATTTCATGGTATCATGTTTTAATAGAGGATTGATAACCCCTAATAATGTCTACACTGTGGCTGCTTGAGCTAACATTAGCTTCACAGACTGACAGGACAATTATATGAGATCAATAAATGGTAAATAGTACAGACACAAGCATGCAGAGGGCATATTAACCAGGTAACAACCAAGAACTTCAGTTTTGTCGTCACCAGCTCTTAACATTAAGCTACAGTTTATGTGCTGACAGTGAAATCAGCTGTTACTGGCATCAACTTTTACTTGATATAGCCTGTTAAGACATTGTTAAGTATGTACACTCTCAGTTCTTGCGATTTGCACTCTTTTAGATCACAATTTTAATAGAAAAACAATCAATTATTTAGCTCTTGTACCTAAAGTATGCAAGGAAAATGGATACCAGCGTTATGATGAGTGGAGGTACATGAGTGTGATTAAACGGACAAGTTGAAAACAAGCACTCTTCTTGTTGACAGTGTATATTAGTTAATAATGTGAGTATATGGACACATGAATTTACTCCACTTTGGGGTTCAGATAAAGATCTGGCTGTTCATGAACTGTATCTTAGTGATTTTAGGACTAAAAATGATCTCCTCTTCCTGTCTGAAAATTATCTGAAAATGATCTCCTGCTCAGTATGGGATACTTGGTCCGCACCCAGGTTTAAAAAAGTGTTCATATGGCCAAATATTTAGGTGAACTGTGCACACATACAAGTTACACCACCAATGTGAAGCAACCTAGTTTGTGATGTCAGGAAAAACTAATGGAAAAATAGATTATAATAATTTCAGGCATTTAGCAGCGACTTATTGATGATAAAATCTAATGTTACAGCGTTTATGGGGAATTAGCTGAAATTTGAGATATATTGGCACCAGTACAGCTGGAGTGAGACAGAGGCTACCGGTGATCTCAACCAGGCCTTGTTTATTTACAGCTGCCATACATACTGTAGGTTCTGTTTCTGATAACAATTCTGACATTTAAAATGCCATGTTGACTTTTTGAATACAAATGAGGGAATACGATATTTGCATGTGAGTGTCTGTGAGGGGCTACGTGCTAGCGTTTGCACTCATGTATGTGTGTTTGTGTGTGCTTCGTGTGTGTGTGAGAGAGCTAGCAGTGACTCCCCTGAGGACTGACTCATCTCAAGTCTAAGTTAGCAGCAGGAAACAGGAAGAGGAAATGGTCACCGCAGAGCCCCTCTGGAGTTGTTTCTTTCTGTATGTGTATGAGTGTGTGGATCTATTCAAATTGAACTTCAGGTGTAATTGGGCGTTTACTGGTGTAGTGGTGCATCATGTAATCACCATACGTGTATCCGCTGTGTGTGTGTGTGTGTGTGTGTTTGTGTGCAGATGCATACTTTGTTCCATTCCCCTCACTGCTATCAAAATATAATCTACCTCCCCCCCGGTGTGGTGTATTTCTCACTACAGCCTCATGGGGCTAAAAAGCTTGTCAAGACCTATATTTTGTGTGTGTGTGTGTGTGTGAAAAAGACAATTGGACTTCCCCTAAATTTCCTGAGCTTGTCTCCTGTGCTGTCCTGACAGAGGCTCTATCAAATACCCACTCTTCCTGTGACCGGGCCCCGGCCCCTGGAAGTGGAAGCGTGTGTGTGAATGTCAGAGAGAGGGTGTGTATATGACACAGAAAGAGAGAGAGAGCAAGAGAGGCAGAAAGGTTGTTCAAACTGGAAAACTGGACGGGGGGAAATTTATATGCTTGCCACTTTTTTGGCATGCTGTGTGAGTGAGTGAGTGTGTTTTACATTCTTGCCCCATACCAGTTCAAAGGGAGCCTCCCATTGAGTCTATTACACATAAACGCTCAGCACAGAAATGCTTAGCACAGAGAGAAGACTCAAAAGGAAAATGTTCTTTATTTAAAAAAAAAACTGGATTTGATTCTTTTCAGCTGCAAATAAAAGAGAAAAGTAGTACAAATATTTGAAGATACATTTTTAAAATGGATTATAACTCTCATTTGAGATACCGCACAAACGCTTCCTCCTGTTGCACGGGCTGTGGTATTACTGACAGCGCTTGGCAAGTAGTGTGGGATAATGAACGGTAATGTGAAAGCTTTGCATCTCAAGGTGCTGCTGGTTATTGAGGTTACCTGGCCGTGCAGAACATGCCAGGTATTTATAGGCCACCGCTGAGTCTGGGCCAGCCAGAGCGCATGTGAAGCTAAGCCACCGTGGTCAGGATCAAAGACTACAAAGACAGAAGTGCAGGTCTACAAACCAGCCCTCCTCCTCCCCTCGCTGTCCTACTTTCTAACAGCTTTTTTTTTCTATCTTCAATACTGAGTGCTTTGCTACCTGGAACTACAGGGGAAAGACCTACATCCCAGTGTGAATAAATGACACAGAATAGGGTTAGACTGATGTATTGGTTTGCAAGGCTGTTATTGGCCTGGTTAAAAATTGGGATTCGGTCCAGTCTGTGTTTACTGTCTGCTGTACCTGATTTGACATTTGAAATGTGACAAAAAAACCCCTAAAACATTAGAGATGACATTGCATTGGATTTCAGTAAAGAGGTTGAGTGTCTTCAAGCCTAAATATTATTTTAGAGAAAACACCAGGGCTTGAAAAGATATTAAATATCAGCCAAATATTTATTTCCAGCAGCTTCACTCCTAACCCTGATCCATGACTGTATACCATATATCACTTTGCTCCATGGACATTTCCTGGAACTTGAATTTACATTGTTTTTAGTCACAATTTCAGGAATTTACTTCTTCTTTCAGGAGCAGGGACTTGTCTTTTTGTCACTGTGAGGTTGCCAGGCAACCAGCGGAGACCCAAGGAGGTTATAGTGCGTTCCAATTAAGACAGAGGTTGAAAAATTTCCAAGTTGAAAATTCTGAGCTGGAAACGTTTCATGATGCCAAATGCAAACGACATGGCTGACTGCAAGAAACTCTATATCTTACTCGTTAATCACATTTGTGATTCATTTTGACATCACTCTACATAAATAACCAGTCTTATTTAACAGTGTTTTTAGGCAAGGAAAATGACTAAATAGTCTTAACGTTCTTGCCATATTGAGTGACATCAGAGCATCTGCTTCTCGGTGAAGTCAGGGTGCACAAAATTGGCCATTGAAATTTCCCAGCCAGAGCTCCGACCTTGACATACTTTTTCACACAGGGGGTTGGAAATTTTGGAGCATGAGATATATTTTGGCACATAACCCTTTGTATCAACAGAACATGTCATTGTTACGCTTCAGTAAAAAAACTACAGCAAAAAAACAAGATATAGTGTGTAAATTATGGAACATTAGAGGTGCTGGTGGGCAGATTTTGTTACTTTTGGACAGAACCAGAGCTTTCTGCCTGTCTTCAGTATCTGTTCTAAGGTAAGCTAACCAGCTGCTGGTGGTAGCCTTATAATTGGTGTACAGGTATAAATAACTCTCACCAAGAAAGCAAATAAGCTTTTTTCCCAAAATATCACACTATTCCTTTAAGAGAAGCCCTTTTTCTTTTGGATAGGAACAAAATCACATAAACATTCTTTCTGTAACAATATATGAGCCAATCTGTGACTGAAATGGCCAAGTTGCGGGAGATATAGGCAGCAATATGTAGTTTACAATCCTGGATCAGGGCTACTGCATTCCAAACAGCCTCCAAAACTGTCAGTAAAGTCCTGCTCACTGCAACCTTTTTTCAGCATGTCGACAGTGAATTCTCTTGGCAGCCAACCAAAAGTGAAAGTACTGGGCATAAAAAATACAACAACCAAACTCCACTATGCAGTTCAAACATACAGAATCAAGCTAAAAAAAAAAAAGCCTTGATCCTGCTTACAGATAACTGTACAAGATGCATTTAGATTCAGAACATGAATTGCCCACGGACAGATGGGCAACCATGCACCGAGATGGAGCAGTGTTTAGATTCTGCATGTTTATTTCTCTTTCTTCCGGCCACTATCTCCCCGCCGCGAGGCCAATTTCCCTTGGGCACCTGCAGGCTCCATCTGAAAGAAGAGGAATAAGGGGATTTTATTTTCAACAAGTGCAATCCCTGTCTCTAACACATTTTTGAAAACTTTCTTCTAAATCTTTGATGAGATGCCGGAGGCCGCATCTGTCATGTCTCGAACGTATCTGAGCTAACAGCAAAAATGGGATTTCACAGCAACATTTATGTTCTACAGATCTTTCAGTGATGTTTTTATGTTGTATAAAGATCCTGCAGAAGCCATGCAGAGGACTGTATGTATGTAAACAATGCTTTTTCCAGATGCTCAAGACTGCCACTATAAGGGGGGGGGGGGGGTTGGGGTTTTTTTTTCTCTGCATCGCTTCCCAGAGGTGGAGGTGGAGTGGGTGGATGCGCTGTCATTCAAAGTGTGGGCGACTCTAAAAACTAATCTCCTTCCTCCACTATGAATGCTCAGAAAATCTGATCCCATCTCACAATTTACTATAGCCACTGTTAGGACTTAAATGATATCCAAAAAGAAGCGTTTTTTTTTTTTTTTTACCCACAAATCACATGGGCAACATGTGATTTTGTCACATGAAAAAAAGTTTGAATGCATGCAGTAGTTGAAATGATACACGGTGGAGGAAGCCATGCCATTTATCTTACGTGAAGAGTTGTGGTTTCTAGTTCACTGGAATACAGAAAACATAGGAACTGGGATTAAAGCACTGCAGTTTTTTTTTTATCTCTGTCTTGTTTAGTTAATGAGAAAGAATCCTCCAATGGTCACTGCATATTTCAACAAGAGAAACAGCCAAAAATGAGATCAGTAGGAAATTATGATTTAAGCTACATTTTAACAGCATGGACACAAAAATAAGACAGTGGAAGTGTTTTCCAATACAGCTAATTCCTTATTATTAGTAGATGTGTGTGTTTCCAAATGGTGTTGGTCAATGGCATAAATTACACCTTATGTATAAGCACACTGTAGAGGTTGTAGAACTTGTATAACCTGCAATACTAATACTACTACTATTACTAATAATAGTAATAGGTATACTGTATGACTTCTGTACTGTATACACACATGTACACACACACACATACACACACAGGATGTCATGAGCCATATAAAAAGATCTCTAATGTCTCACTTAAGACACAATCTATGTATAATGGAAGATAATGTGTGTTATCCATTACAGCTCATGTCTTCGGGGGAGGTGTTAATCAATACTAATCTCTTCATCTAGTCTGATGTGTGATATCAAAGCTCTGGTTTATCAAGTAGTATTGTTCTGTGCTGGGGTGCATGTATGTTGATAGGATTGTAAAACATTTAAAAGCACTCAAACTTTGCTAGTATTCTGGTACTGCAGTCATCAAAATTTGCTCAAGAATTGTAGAATTTCATAACAACTTGGAGATATCCCCTATTAGAAAAAGAATCCATTAGAAAGCCGAGCATATTATCATGGATTTATTCTTGTGCTGCAGATATGACTATATTAATTCAATTTGAGGGAAGTAATAGCACCATTAAAATAAAAAACTTGAGGTCTTTGACTTTGGTGGTTCATGTTGGCCAGCGGTCTGCTAGACTCTCGTTCCCGAGTCATGAAGGTGACGTCGTTTTTTCCTCTACCATTCTGGCCTCCCATCATTGCGTTATATGGCTACTATTATATGTAGCTATTAAGAAAAGTATGGGCACTGTTATATATATTAACTGTCCTTTTATTCCAAAAGTCGTACAAAAAGACAAGGGAAGTACATTTAATAAAGCCCTGGAGGACGGAAGTGGATGAACCCGGTTAAAGAGTAACTGCCCATACAGGATGCTCTAAGTAGTAAAGTGAACGCGCCCACAAGGCGGCAGGGATCGTTTCATTGGTCAACTCTACACCTGGCCTTCTATTGGTTGGGGAATTTTGACTGGGTTGTTGCACAAAAAATCCAAGAGCAGCAGGAAATCTGTGCAAGCAACAATATATCTAAGTGTAAGCATACAGTTTGAGCAGAAGCAGAGCAAATATAAGTGCAAGCGGGGGCTATTTTAATGCGAGGGCAGGGTTTTAGGGAAAGAATTACAAAATCAGAATGTGGAATCAATAAATCATGCACTCGAATTGAAAGACCACACTCTTGAATAAAGACAGGAAGAAAGCCCCATAAATTCAACGTTTAAGAATGGTTGTAAATACATGCTTTTGTTTTATGTTACTCTAAGCTTTTCTAATGTCTTCCAAAGTGCCATATTTTACTCTGTGACATTAAATTATTCATGCGAAAGTCACTGAGAAATAACATAAAGAGATTGCACACAGTCGCATGACTAATGTGTATAATCTGCACAGTGAGATTGAAACAGTGCGTATTTAATTGTTCATGATTATAATGGAAACTCCTAAGGGTATGCTAAGTGATGCTAACCCACTTATGCCATATAGATATGACAAGCCGGCTATTTGTGGGCAGTGCTTTGGCAGCGGAGATCCAGTAGTGGGAAACACATTTGTTGCATTACAGAGGGACTGAACTGTATTTGGTTAATCAGACTTTCTCTGGGTATAGCGCTTGTTCCCTGCTGTTTCGGTGCCAGTTTTGGATTTCATCACTTGGTTTTAATGTGTCATGTCATGAACATCAAGAAGATTTCCTACACTTACCATAACTTGCATCAGAATTCATATTGGGCAAATAAGATGCAGCTACATAAATGAGTGGACGGTCTTCTCTGTTGCAACCCTCCTTTCTGATATAGACTGATTAAATAAGTAGCTTTTTACATATTAATCCTGTCTAATACACTAAACCACGCAAAGTGACCAATAAAAGCCTATCTGGATGACTAGTTGACCTGAAATTTAAAACTGTATACTTAACTGACAGCCAGGATTTAAAGACCTGCGGTACGGGAATTCTTCATTTACTTTTAAGGCTTTTACTGTCTTGAGCCAATAATACAGATGTCATTATGTTTACCTTTTTCCTTGGAGATTTGGATTTATGGCGCCGTCTCACAGAGTATTTGCCTGTTATGGCTCTGGTCAACACTATAATCCAGCATCGACGAAAGGCGGCAATAAAATGGCTGACATGTAAACTACCATGATGAATAGTGGTGTGAGGTGCAGTAAGATGGATAACCTGGATTCAGCCTTTGTTTACCTACAGCCACTATGGTTGTAAATCATGCGCAGCATTGCCAAAGATTCTGTATGTGTCTCCTGCTGGTTGGAAAAGCACTATATTGAAGTGGTTTGGCAGATTGCTACAGATTACTAATTCAAACCCCAAAACGTTGGGGTTTGAATTATGGAGTTCCATTTACTTTATATATTTGAATATTGACAATAAAGCTGTCAATACAGCATTTCCTCATATTGACAATATGGTTATATTTGAGATTGAGTTTTACTGATTGACTGATTTGTGGTTTGATTAATTGGCACACTAAAGTTGCGGTTTGATTGATGTCTGGCACAAGTATAATTTACTGTTAATATAAAATGGTTACGTTTATTGCTTGTATGCTAACTGCAAAAACAGTATACTATAAAGATTAGTATGTAGTACACACTGTGTACAGTTATTATTATTGTAATGGAATTGGGACACAGCAGTAGTGTCCTGGCATGTACGCTTCTTTCTGCTAACAATCCCATAATCCGGACACTTGAATAAAACAGAGCCATTGTTAGAGTTAGTAACACTTGTGCTTCTCATACTATGACAAGTCAAAATGTCTGCTGTGCAAAAGAAACAAAGTGAAATAATTAATCTTTAACAGTAACTGTTATTATAACTACATACAAAGAGTTTATCCCTTTAGAGATGTATGTCCTGAGAGTTACATTGTTTTACTTCCAAATTTAAGTTAAGGTTGTGGAGAATTTACCTTTATTGACTACTTCAACTAATGACACTATCTTCATACAGCTGTTTTTAAAGTGGTTTAAAGTATCAGTTATAGAGCTTCAATGTAGGGATGCAACAAACAATTATTTTCATTATTGTTTTTTTTTTTTCAATTCATGAGTCAATCATTTATATCATCTATAAAATGTCCAAGAATCGTGCAAACATTCCTCAGAGCCCAAGGTGACAACTTGATATGACTTGTTTTGTTTGACCAACACTCCAAAACTCCAAAATATTCAACTTACAGTACAGTACAATGATATGAAACAACATTTAGTTCAATTCAATTCTTATTTTTTGTTGTTCTAGGTCTTTGTGCAGCTGTCTCACTACCATTATTCTTATTTTCTTGCAACTGTGAGTAGCTCCTGCCTATCCTTTGTGCATTGCATTGTGGTTAAAACACGTCAATCAGAAGCACATTCAAAACTCAAGTGGATTTACACTAGTCTGCATTCTGACATCTTTGAGTGTACTTAGTTTTACCACTTTCCCAGTGTCAACACACAGCTTACGCAAAACCTGCTTAGAATTAGTGTGTACTATGGAATTTGGACACAGCTTCTATATTTCCTCTCAATGATGCCATCCTGTAGAGTGATAAATCCCCAAAACTGATTTCAACACTTGGCTGTCCCCTCTTGTGACTCATATGGTCCCACTGGGTGAGACGAGCTGTCTAAAACTGAAGCGTAGGGGTCCGTGACTGACACAGCAGGATCAAAGGCTGCGGGAAGAAGAAAAAAAAAGAAAAAAGTGAGGAATGTCCATATGGATTTTCACTGACAGCCTTAGGACATCGTTTACAATGCAGACAACCCACTCAAACTTGCTCTTACACTTGGTTATGGTTTTGGCGAGTCTTTCAAGTCTTGGCTCCCCAAATGAGTCTACAAGGAGCTGAAAATCTGCAGCTTTTTAACCGTATCCCGATAGCTTCACTTCAGCGGTTGTTTGAAGGACTCTTAAAAACAGAGTTTATATTTTCAACTGAAAGACCCCTTGGGGAGACTACTTTTTCCCGTATGCTTCACTTCATCCTCAGTTAACTGTAGGATAATGTTTCAGTGGCGAGGGAATGAGATCGTCATGTCAACGTGATGAAACAATGGAGATTGTGTTGTAGATTGGTTTGGGTGTGGGTGGAGAGATGAGGTTATGTCTTTAGCATGGCTGCCACAATAGATTCAATGATAATAACAGCAGTGAGCACAGTAGCAAGAAGCTCTGGGATTCCTCGTGCTATCTCAGCGTAGAGGATTCTCCTCCATTATCAGGAGGCTGAACTTAAGGAAAAATTCACACATGAACACACTTACAATCATACATCTTAGTCTGTGATGATTATATAATGCAGAGATTCCCAAGATATCCCAAGCCAAAGCCTTGGAATATGTTTTGAAGCTGCAAACTGCTGCGTTTTAATGTGTGAACACTATTGTTCAGTACACTGGGAATAAAATAAAATGGATGACAAAAATCAATAATGCAAGAATCTGGGTGGAAATTGGACTGTTAAAGTATCATCTACAACATAAATCACCATTTCACCATTCATAGTTTGGAATAATGACTTGGAGAGACGCATCAGCAGCAACACACAATCAAGTGGATTGTAAATTTCCATAGCATCATGAGGACTCCATTTACTGTAAACTGCACTAAAGGAGAAAACTCAACAACTTTTTAAAGAAAAAAATGATGAAAATGTTGAAAAGTTGCCTTTTTTTTGGTGAAAAAACAAGACTTATTACAAGAGTTATTACAATTCATCCTCTGGGCACCACAGATATGTTCCAAATCCATCCATACCAGCAATCCATCCAGTAGTTGTTGAGACATTTTAGAAAAAAAAAAAACCCAACATTGCAACCACATAGTGGTGCTACATGAAAGGTCAGGGGATCACCAAAGTAAGCAAGCTACAAAATTTCACGGCAATCTAGCTAACAGGTGTTGACATATTTCAGTCCAGAGCAAAGTGGTGGAATGACCAACAGACCATCCATAAAGCAACAAAAACACAGACATTCATATAATCTGAAGTGGTAGTAATAGGATAAAATAGTTTTGGGTTTGTACAAATGAATGCTTGACTCTTCGGCATTACGTCTGAAAAAAGACAAGTACTAATATACTAAACAAACAAATGTGGCAAGCACCAGTATGAATAATTCTTACTTGACTGTATGTCACAAAAAATCATGTGTTTTTTTTCTTGTCTGTTCCGTGTATGTAAGTGTGTGTGTATGTGTGTGTTAGTGTACTATGACTGGTGGCACACTGCTGGTCAGTTATGGGCAGCCTGCTGATTCAGACAGTGTGAAATTCAGTTGGAGTCACCTCACCTGACAGCATAGTGAAGATCCGGCAGATCAGATGCATTTGGCCTGGAGCTGTGTGGGATCATCAGTATGCTCATTCAGTGTTTGTGTGTGTGTGTGAAAACCGTGCAAATGAGTGATTACATGGGCGATACGTCGCTCTGTTAATATGAGCATAAAACATTGCGGGAGGTGCAGGAGCGAAGGAGGATTTCAAGGATCTGCTTTGATTACTGGTCAGGGTGTGAATGCACGTGTGACCTCAGGGGTTTAGTCTGTGGGGTTTGATGTGATTTACCTGGACAGCAATGATGACCTTGCTTTTGAACTTATGCTGTTGAGGTGGCGTTACTAGGAGGGACTCAAATCTTATACTGTTGTCAGTTTTATTTCTGCTGGAGCACAAACCGAACTGAAGGCCAAAAGACTTAGCAAGTGTGTGACATAGTGTAGTTAGAGGAGGACTTGGAGTGTCTTCAGCTTCCACTGGGACAGATTTGTTCCAAAGTTTGTGCTGGAAAATGAGTTTTTAAACATGAGACATCTCAGCAGCTGGGCCAGTTATTGACTCATTAGCAGTGAATGACAACACTGTCAAAACTTGCAGCTACTACTGAGGTCATATTGTGCTGTGTGCCATGGAAACATCCACGTTCATTTATCAGCATATAGTTTCATTTGAGGACATGTTTTATATTATTATGCTATAAATACTGAATCTCCCAATGTCATCCATGACCATTATTGCTATTTCTCAATAGAAATCACCAGAAAAGTAGGTACCTTCCAAGCAGTTGTGGGATTGTTCAGCTGACAGTTTAGTTTCACAATTCCTATTAGTATCTCCTGGTAAAGGTGCAGAAAGGTGGTTTCTATTCCCCATGTCCAGATTGCCATGGTCACCTGTATCAATATAGCTTTTTAAATGAAAAAAAAAAGTGTTGCCAGATAACTGAATGAGTATAGAATAATGATTTGGCTCATAAATACTTTACCAGGGGAACACTAATTCCTGTGTGAGACGTTAATCAAGTCACTTTTTGATGTAGAGTTCAAACAACTGCAGAAAATTAATCAGCAGCTATTTTGATAATTGATTAATCATTCAAGTTGTTTTTTTCTAGAAAAAAAATGCTGCAGATTCATTGTTACCAGCTTCTTAATTGTGACAATTTGCTGCTTTTCTTTGTCATATGTGACAGTAAATTGAATATCTTTGGGTTTTAGACTGCGGTTCAGACAAAATTTTTCACTATTTTCTAATATTTTTTGGACCAAATGATCAATCGAGAAAATAATCGACAAGATTAATCGTTAATGAAAATTATCCATCAGTTGCAAACCCTAATTTTATGATTCCAAAGCCATGTGAGCTATCAGCTTTACTGACATTAACATTTCACAGAGAAAGTCAAAGGTGACAGAAAGTTGGCGTCTTAACTTTACTGCCGTTCATCTCCCTCACTGTGTCTGAGAGGGCTTATGTTGTCATTTTTCAAAAGTTTCGTTTTTCACACAGTAGACGCTTGATGTGGACGGAGTGTGAGGAAAGATACATTTTGAGAGTAGCTGGCTTAGTGTGGACGTGGTCTGAGGTAAGCAGTGTTTTCTAGGAATTTCTGCTGTCTTTATATGCATGACTGTAGAATTAATGCAAGTGAAACAGTGTTTGATGAGGAGAGCGGCGGACTAAATGATGCAGGCAATGAAGACCGAGGAGAAAATGGCAAACGTGCGCCGCATTCCAATCAGCTATACGTCTGTATATCCAAACACACTAATTATGTATTATGGACGTTAATGAGCCACGGCACTGATTGCTAAACATTAGCTAGTCTGTCTCTCTCCGAGCCAATCAGGCTTTTACTGGCTTCTCTCTATGTGGATTGAATTTTATACGCCGCTGCATCTGTCAGGCAGACGTGCTCACAAACACACACACACACACACACACAAGTGTACACACACATTTATCTAATCATATATGCACAAATAGCAATAATCTATCTCACTTGCAACACCCAAACACCAACACACACACACAGGAAACAAACGGGAAGTCAATTAGTCTAAATAACACATGTACTACACACACTCTCTGTCACACACTGACACACACCCACGCATTTTACACCAGCATTCATTGTACTTACTGTCTCCATTGTGCATTTTTATGTAAATTTTGTGCTTTTTTATGTCTCGGTGAATTTGACATCCATTATTTGTCACCAGGCACAATAAGAGGGAAACAGAGGAGGTTGGTACATAATCACTCGTCCTTTATTTCCAGACTGTTCCAGAGAGCAACATGTTTGATGTGGAAAGCGTGTGAGAGAGGAGCCTTTTGGTTTTCTCTCTAAAACACAAACAGAATTTCACTGACTTGTTTTCCAGCCTTTCATGCAAGTTTAATCAAACATTGCCTGCAAAAAATGAGAGGCAGTGCCATTAATTCTGAAAAAAAAAAAGATTTGAGATTTCTAACCCCACCAAAAGCTTTTATGGTTTTCTGTAGTCTTTGAAGAATGATTTAAAGCTTTTGTAAAACCACTGTTAGCAAAAGCCAACTTTGACTTTTTAGTCACTGGTGCAACAAAGCACATCCTTACATTTTACACCATCAAACTCATCCTCTTAGCACTTTAAATCAACTGTTCCAAATATGCTAAGCATGAATACATCTCCCGAGTCAGAAAGTACTACAGTGAGATGGGAAAATCCCCTGAGATAACGGTCAGTGAGAGCTGGCGGTGATGCTAACACTCTCTGAAGGTGCCTTCACACCTGCTTGTTTGGCGTTGTTGAATTGGTCCCTCAAGTGTTTCCCTCCTGGATTACCTCATATGTGGGAGTGAGAAAACCCCAGAGGCAGTGTTTGCCAAACAGCTGATGCCTGGTCAGTCTCAGTCAGATAGTCACAGGCATGTGAAACCTATTCTATGTATGAAACCTCCTCTGTGCGTATCTTATTTATTGTTTGTAGGTTTATTGAAAATAGCAAATCAGCCAAAATTTAAGCTACAAATTACAATATTGTTTATAATTTAGAATTTACATATATTTAGCTGACTTTGTCCATGAAGCTGTGTTTCTGTCAGTTTGACTCTGTTTGTTTTCCAGTGAAAACGCTGCAGTTAAATACCGTTTTCAGCTGTGATTTCAGAATCTGTTTAGTGGGTAGATGACCTCAATTACAATCTGTAAACAGGAATTAAAGTGTTCTTATTCTCACTGTGCCTGTGCTCGGTTTTGAAGGCGATGTAAACATATATAGTGTTATCAAATGTACGTGTTTCAGCGGATTACCTTAATGATTGCTATTTTTAGCCGGTAATCAGTAATTTAGAGAAAGAAGGGAAAGAAAAGAATATGAGCCACAGAAAGGAGGAGTGAAAGTGGAGTGTGGAAAACTGGGACAGCACGCTGGGTTGTGTGTGAAACCAATAAAACCGTTGGCACGTTATACACTGAAAATGCATCCGCCCGTTTCTGAAGTTTATCACGAGAAAACAGTGAAGAATGTCTCGCAATGAACAGAAGAGGAGATGTTGATAGCAGATACTAGCAATCATCTCATATTGCTTCCTGATAATCAATTCACCTTTTGTCCTGTCTGTGTCCTCACCTGCTCTACTTATTACTGAACTATGGAGCCAGTATTGATCTTTCAGTGAAAGCGGCAAACACATCATCCATGTCTGAATGAGCCCTCTTATAAGATCCATTCAGAAGCATCATAGCGTGACAATACTGAGCGTTTCATTGCGTACTGATCGTCGAATTACATCTGTATGAACATTTTATGTGCATTATCAATATCTATCTGACTGTGCCAAAGCTGCGTCCACTTGCCAAGTATAAAATAAGGATGATGAAAAGCCGAAAAGCTGCAATTTTTGACTTTAATGTGGCCCAGTGTGTGTTCAATCTATAGAAACCAACATGTGGAGTAGTGTGATTGCTCTTTTTTAAATTCACAGAGAGCTGACAGATTGCTACTGACATCCACCCACACACAGACACACACACACACACTGTGTACTCATCTCCCTTTCATCTCAACAGTCACATCCCTCATCCTGCTTTAATTGCTCTGTTGTGAATCATTAGATCCAGCGGTGCGGCTGTGGTCAGACAGGGCAGGTTTATTAGCCTCCATCAAAGAGCCTCCATCCCTCTGCATCACGACTCATCGGCTACATGGCTGCTAACCCTCAGACCTCCTGCTTTATGTACATACACTGACACCAAATGTAATGCCCCACCTTTGATCTTTTCAACTCGAAACCCTTGCGTGATGTCTTACTGTACTGAGCCGTGCTGAGAACCTGACAGCGAAAATCATTTCGGGCTCACTTCGTGATTGTGGCTGATGACACAGTTGCTCAAAGCGACTTTAAAGAACAGATACTGTGCCAGTCTTGCATGGGAGACCTTGTGACGGCTGAATCATGATGTATTTTTAAGTCTTGCAGAATACAGCTCTAAGACCTCTTCTTCTCACAGTAGTAATCATATATATATTTGCTTTGCTGACTAATGAAGTTTCTTTTTTTGCTAAAATTAAGTATATCGCCTCTTGGAATTTCAACCCTTCATTTCCTTTGTGGACAGGTTTCTATTATTAGTGGTATAACTGCCGATGGATGAAATACTTGTGAGTCTTCAAAAAGTCTTCTTGGCTGTGTGCAGATGGTCAATTTTGCAGCGAATGTGTGTGTGACTCATGTGAACGCCGAAGCCAAAAAGCACAACTCTATGCGACTCGTCCTCAGCTGCCAACAGAAACTGGAAAGGCTCCAAAGCTCTGTAGAGCATGCAGTGGATCTTCAGCTTTTTGGACATGTTGTACCTGCCAACTGGCCTCCGGATGTCATGCTCTTCATTCATTATTGGAGAGTGTAGACCAGCATCTCTGTCTAATAGCTGCGTGAGGATTAATAACTGGAGGGAAGAAGATTCTCTTTGAATATTGGTGGAAGCGCTCAGATACGGGATGTGTCACTCTCGATGCATACATCCACGTCTGTGTTTGGATTGCTAAACTGACATGCATTTTAATATTTTAACACAACATGTGTTCATTAACATATACCGCAGTTCATGTTGCAGAAGTGCTTTATCAGTTGTCACCCACACATGAATCACAGATAGCCCACAAAATGTCCACATTTATACTCAAAACTGTCTCTTGTTCCCGTTCCTCTTTGCTTTCTGAGGGAACCATTGATAACAGAGGTTCACTAACGTCCAGGCTCCTTTCAGTCTGCAGCTTTAAATAGGCTCTATAAGTTTAAGCTTTGGATCCTCTTTCTCATGTAACGTAGAAAAAAAAGTTCCCGCGCTGTACAGTAAAGTTAAAGCACAATCGTTCTGCATAAGCTGTTTGTTCTGTTTGAGAATTAAAAGATTAGTGCGAAATTCAGTCAAAAGAATTCATGCAAGCGAATGTGATTGAAGTTGTTGTTCCAATAATTGTTGATAACAAATACTTTGAAGTATAAATAAGTAGAAAATGAATTGTTTTTGGACTGGCACACCTTTCAAAATCCTATTTTTGTCTCCTCTACTTTTATTAGTTCAGGTTGATTTTCTGAACTAAATCTCTCTGAACATCGTCCTCTTGCTGTCCAGCTGCAATAAACCGGATCAGAGAGGAGTTGATAAAAACGTTGCTCATCTGAGTTGAATTCAGTTATTACTGATAAGCTGAAGGAGCAGCAGCAAACGTTCGGCAGACTTTTTTGCCCTTGAAGGCGACACTCAGGTAATTGGTGGAGGTTGTTGAATACCTGCAGACACGACTCAGGCTTTAAAAAAGGAACTTTTTTTTTAATTCAGTTTTTCAGGTAGAAAAAAAATGTCATTATTATATATTTAGTTTACAAAAAAGATATTTTTTTATTATTTTATTTAAAAAAATACACTAAAAAGAATCAGATTTGAGTCATCCATCATCTATAATAAAGTATGAGGTCTCTATGGAAACTGAAAATGGTTTTAAGCAGGGCATGGAAAGCACCAATTTTATCCTGATTTGTCATTTGTACGATTGTATATAAATGCAGGTCTCTAACACTTGTGCGTGCAACCTCCACTCACGACTCACGATAATCAACCACCTCTGCTGGTAGCTCTGTCACGAACACACCGCCCCCTCCCACCGTTCAGCTGCTCACAACTAATATTTCCCTTTGATCACAACTACGACTAATGAACTCAGCTTTAATTTGTGTTTCATTAGTGCCCCGCTGCGACACTTGTCCGCCGTGATAAAAGGTCCTCTCAAACTCAGACAGACAGATTGATGAAATATGAGATGTCAGACAGTCAGACAGAGATATGATGGATGTGATGAAGTTTGATTGATTGCATATTTCAATTGATCAGCACTTGTCAGCTTGTCTATGAGAGACCTTTAACCTGATTAACAGAATCAGGAAATACCAAAAACAGCTTTAGCCCACAGATCACCATCAATCTTCAGCATCCTACGTTGGGTGAACATTAATTCTACGTCAGTGACACACTACATGTCGCATTATTAGTTCCAGGGGTTCCACTTCTGTCTCTCTCTGTCCTTTGTCTGCTACTAGAGGGGGAAGGGAAAGGCCGGTTGTGTGATCAATATTGATTCGTAAGAGCTTTATGCTCTGAGGCAAATGTATCTATGGTGCATCTTTGATTTGTTGCGGAGCGAGTGCAAGCGTGCAGGCATGTTTTCACCAGCACGTCCGCGTGTTCTGTCGATGGGTAGATGACCCACAAACAGCTGTTTGCCAGGTCGCAGAACGTGAACGGACAGAGCTGCCTGTCGGTGGAGCGTTGACACAGATAATAGAGCTGTATCGTTCATACAGCAGGTGAGTTCAATGATTAGTCAAGCAGGTCACACACACACACACACACACATACGGGGTCAAGGGCACTGCCAGGACTGAGCACAGCAGCGTGAAATTACATGTCATACTAATAGCAATCATGTCAGCCTACGAGGGCACGTGGTTTACTTCACAGCGCGATCAATTACTGATCAGTTCACGCAACTCTGCTCTGCTGTTACTGTTCCACTTTCTGTTGACTGTGTGTCGATTGAATCCGTTTTTTGTGCAGCAAAATTCCCCTCTCATGAACACCTCTCTCATTGTTTCTTGTTGCTTCTGCTCTACTCTAAAATAAAGCATGTGAAATGAATGTTGTACTATTACATATACATTATTCACTTTGGTAATAGAAGTTTGCTTGTGCAACTGAACTGCTTCATGTATGATAATCCATGGAAGATGACATGGTGTGAGTTGTACAGTGTTGTCTGTTTTGGTTAGTGGTGGTACAGTGTTTGAGAATGCTGCCCTCATGTGTCTCCTCTGAGAAATGCAGCACAGTTTGAGCACCAAGAACAAAACAACAAACCCCCGAAATCAGTCAAGTATTTACGTTTCACACTGAATTACTTTAATTAATCTAATTAACTTACTTTTTCTTTTTCATTACAGGTTATGGACACACTTTCTAAACTGTCCCAAACAGCGATTGCACAACAAACTGGACTCAGGTATGTTGAAATGACACATTGTCTATTATGATCATGATAATACAACTTAACACATGATGCATGATATATGAAGCTTTTAAACCTAAAACAGGATTCTTTCTTTTTTCCTTAAAAGGCCTTTTCCGACAGAAGAGAGTGTTGAAGACGAGGATATCTACAACCACTTGGAAGACCTCATAGAGTATGTTATCCCTCGTCTCTTCTCCTCTCCTCTGCTCTCCTCTCATTTAAAATATCTTAATTTTACTCTCAAGTCTCCCTCCTACGTAAAAATCTTTTTTCAGGCTATTTTGGGCATATGCAACATTTGCTCTCTGAGTGTTGACTGGAGGGCAGCCACTTCCTCCTGGGCTGACAGCACCACCTCACCCCACTCTTTTCTTAGTTAACCACATGTCATGTAGGCTTGTGGCATGTATATAATCCACTTCCGTTGCAAACAGGGCTGCTGGTACATTCTCATGTAAAGCCCTCTATCTAAATGTAATGCAGCAATAAAAAACGGGATCTGAAAGAATTTTAGAGGCTTGACAGTGTTGTAGTTAACATGCTTTTTGATGGTGCTATAGATTAAAATATATTTTGGACTACAGCTGTCAGTTGGCAATGTGTATATACAGAATATTTTTGCTAATATTTTTCCTCTCACCAATATTTTCTTGTATTTATAACACTTGCTTATTTAAACATTCGTTAAACTTTAGATTTCAGGCTTTCTTCAGCCAGCCGGTGCAGATGCCTTTTGATTTTGATGTCTCTATTTTTGGCCTACACGCAGTCAAATGTCACTTTTTGGAGCCAAACATGTAACCATTAACAATTATGGGAAAAATTGATTGATATTGAGACCATTTCAAGGGCAGACTTACTGTAACATGTGCTCTGATGTGAGGCAGTGAAGACGGATAATCTTACAGTTAAAATGATTTTGGGAAGCCTTACGATGACACGGTGCTCTGGTCTATGTTTAGTGCTGACAGCTCCTAGAGTAGGAGGCAGCCCACTAGTCTGTAGTGACAGAGGAAAACATGGGGCTGACAGCAGCCAGCAGTGGATGTGAGATAGATGTGGCAGCCTGGATCACACTCAACAGAGCCGTGTTCAGCTCTCAACTCCCATCTGCTCAGTGCTAAACCACCGTTAAATGGACATAGCATACACACACACACACACACACACACACACACACGCAGAAATATACCCATCCCCCCCAACAGGAGAGATTCACTTTTCAGTTTAATTTATCGGCTACTTGTTCATTTAGATCCAACTGTTAGATCGCAGCAACTAACTGATACAGATTCTGCACAACCACTGCCACAGGTCATGACCAAAAGAAATCTACATATTTGCAAACTGGAACTTTTAATGATGAATTAGTGTTTACAAAAAAGGTTCAAAAGTAAATTCTGTACTTAGGTGTTGCTGCTTATTTTACCCTTGAGAAAATCCAGTCATTTTCAAATGCATCAAATGGACTTGATGCTCCACAAAGTGCTACTAGTGTGGCTGGAAACTGACAAAAATGGGTGCATGTTGAAATTTTGTTCAATAATACAAGCATGCAATTCACTGTTTCCCTAATGAATACTGACAGGAAATTGGAAAATTAACATTGGTTAGATGTGTTTGTGTTGTGTGTTTTTTTAATGATATAACTCAAAGATTTTAAAGACCCTGCAAACTTTTCTTCAAATCTTAAAGGTACCCTGTGGAATTTTCTTGTTTACAAAAAAAAGTGATGTTTACATTCAGTATAACTCAGTAAAGCACACTGTGTTGATCCCTGGAGCCTGACAAATGTCCTAAATGCATTTCCTTACTCATTAAACATTTGGAAAGCTGATTTTTAAAATGTTTTAAATCCTGCATTGTTTACATCTGTGTTTATTTGTGAGCAGTCTTCATCTTCCCTGCCTTTGTTGGCACATTGCTAAGTTTCTTCACATGTCACTGCTGCCAGCTGTTGATCAGTGGAATTATGTAAAACCAACAGGAAGACTGTGCAGCATGGCCTGCATGCCAGTGCACAATACAAACATAATGAAAACCCCCTCTTTAAAACATTCCAACCAACCAACCACCAACCAACAACAACAACAACAAAACATCTTTAGGTATTATTAATTAAGAGTTTAATACTCAAAAACTCAGTTCATCTGCTACATCAGAGCTGTTATGAAGGACTGTGGTGCACATTAAAATATGTGACATAAACATTTCCATCTGAATTCCTACCCAATTCAAACCAGAGGAAAAATAAACAAAAGGGCAGAAATCTCTCAAATGAAACAACCACAACTTAAGCAAAAAAATGTGTGTTTATGTATTGCAAAAAGCTGATGGATGAAAAACATTTCCATGTCCTTTAAAACTGAAATGTTATTGTAGATGTTCTAGTCAAATTTATTCTTGGATTTATTTCAGATGCGTTTCTTCAATTCTATAT
Organism: Thunnus thynnus; assembly: GCF_963924715.1. Taxonomy (NCBI): domain Eukaryota; kingdom Metazoa; phylum Chordata; class Actinopteri; order Scombriformes; family Scombridae; genus Thunnus; species Thunnus thynnus. The sequence goes on from NC_089537.1 coordinate 19,017,687, forward strand.
CGAGCCAGTTACCCATGGCTCACTACCGTTTCTCTCTATGAAAATAGCAATTCCTACTTGTTGAAGCAGCATGCTATTTTTGTAGCAGCAAATTGAATAAATCTCCACAAAACTGCCAGACGTTCCAACATATTTGAATTTACCCGATAAGTTGTAGTTCATATGTTCTCACCTCTGACATAATTCTAGTGGGCTACTATCACTTCACATGTATGCTAACATAACATACTAACATACTATCACAGAGCTGACCAGCAAATGATCCAACAGGGACATACGGATCAGTCTAGTTTTAATCATTCACATCATTGACCAGTCCACCAAAACCTTGGTGTATTAATGCCAATATCCATTGGACATTCTGTCAGACCTGCTGGAGTGTTTTTTTTTTCAATGCTTTTAATATCCACAGCCTGTGCAATACATGCCTCACCTCACCCCCTGCTCTTCACCTTAATATACCATACAGTGCCTGCACACTTAAAAGTCCTACGTGCTCTGTGTTTAAGTGCCTCCTTGAGAGATTTTCCCCTTATGTTTCTTTCCTCTTGAGGACATTGGTTTCTAAGGTAAGTAGAAGAGTAGAAGAACACACACATGCACAGAGTCATGCCATGTTGGTCCAATTGCTAAAGTAAAGTAATTGGCTTGGATGGGAGCAATCAGAAAAGGCCTGTGGCTTCACACAGAAAAGTCTTGTGTGTGTGTGTGCGTGTGTGTGTTCCTGAACCACTTTCACAGCCATGGATTAAGTTTTGTCCCCGACTAACAGGATTTGTAGTATAGTATTAAAATCCATGTCTGTTAAACTAGAACTGGCTGGTGTTTTTTTGTGTGTGTGTGTGTCCAACGGAAACTCTTCACGCGGCTGTCATGAAGAGTAAAAAAAACCAGTACCCACTCACTAAAACTCAGGATCAAACAGCAGTGTGATGTAATGTAATGTCACTTCTATATCCTATCATGTGTGTTGCAGTGAGAACGGGGTGGAGGATGAGGAGGATCTGTACGACTGCGTGTATGACGACGAAGACGGCGGAGAGATCTATGAGGACCTGATGAAGACAGAAGCCATCCCTCCTCCGGTCAGAGCTCTTTAACCTCTCTCACATCTTTACTACACCTCATTGATACAGGTGTTGACGAAGTTGTACACATCGAGTCCACATCTGTATTAAAGGATTTAATACATTTATTCACTTCCTTCCCAAGAGATAGAGGAGAGGATTTAGACTTTTTGAACAAATCAAACAAATGAGATATGACGTGTTAATTAGTGAGCTTTAGTCTTTATGCTAAGCTACAATAAGCTAACCAACTGCTGGCTGTAACGCTAACTTTATATTTATCGAACAGATAACTAACTGATGGCAAGAATGCAAATAAATGTATACATTTTAAGTAACAGACCAGGTGATTACATTACTTTAAATTATTACTTAAATCATATACATTTAAGACATTAAACTTATTAATTGCAGTTTTGTGTTGTATTTTCTTATCAAATGTTTTGGATTGAGCTGAATTAAACTCATTGCTCTAGATAGACAGACAGATACAGTTTGGAAAATACATTCCCTCACTACGATTGAAACCTGCAGATGCCCAACATTTCATAGCTTAGGAATTTATCAAGCTGATAAAAGCTGTTTGAAACTGTACCTCACATCCTGTATCACAATTGGCAGAGAATCGAGCAAGCATGTGTGAATCCCTGACTTTGCTCAAAGGGTCACACTGGTTACATCTGGTTGAAGACTCAACAGCCACAGCACCCACAGCGCTGACACATAGTAACAGACCTGTGTGTGTGTGTTTGTGTGTGTGTGTGTGTGTGTGTGTGTGTGTGTGTGTGTGTGTAGGCGTTTCAGAAACAGGCGGAGACTGACATCAGGAGTTGCTGTTTAACAGAAATCAAGCAGACAGAGGAGAAATACACTGAAACCCTGGACTCTATAGAGAAGGTACAGACTGGCTGACTGATGCTGTCTGATGTGCTTGTTACTGTATTGTGATGACATCTTAATATGAAATGATATTCACTTTATTGCACTGATTTTTTGCTGTGATTTTGTGTGCTGTTATTCACTGATGTAATGTGGAATCATGAAGTTTTTAGATTTATAACTTCAGGGTATTTGGATAAAAAGTATCTGGTGTGTAGTGAAGAATGTGGTAGTGTTGTTGCTTAATCCTGTTCAATTTTGTTACTGTTCTTAGATCAGTGGTTCCCAAAGAATAAAAGCAGTGTCTGCTTGCGACCCCCCCAGTCAAAGGTTGAACATATTTGAGTTGTGTGCAGTTTAACCAAAAACTGTTTTTCTCCTCTATATCTGTCAGATTTTGTTTAATTTCAACAACTGTTAAGAAACCTAAGAGGTAAAACAATTGAGTTCTTCACATGAAAAAAGCATGAAGATCAGAAAAAAGAGGAAAAAAAAATAAATCAATACTCTTCTTTTCTCATTCATAATCTCGCGCCCCACCATATTTATCTTGCGAATCACTGACTTTAATTATACCACTCCTTGTAACTTTTAAATGTGAAATGACTTGAAATTGACTAAGTGGGGCTAATGTACTTATCAAACTAGAGTAAACTGACATCTACAATATGAGTGTGATGTACTGAGGAACCAAAATCTGTAAAAAAAAAAAAAAAAAAACAGTGAAAAAGGAAAGCTACGTTCCTGTTACATAACAGGATTAACAAGATACAACACAGAGATCAAGATTTATAAAAACTATTCTTAACAAGGAAAAAAGTAAGCATTTATTAATGCATTGTTTATTTCTCTAGCCATCCTGACTAATTTAAATGTCATTACTTTTCCCAGTAACAACTACTGTATATAGGCAATTTCAGTACCAGAAATAATACAAGTTACTAATAAAATTTCCAACTCTGCTAGAAATCAATTTGGCTTCCTTATCAAGTGCAATATGTGAATCCGACTGAACGTAATCACCAGTTTACAAGGTATAATGGAAAAAATAATGAGTGTTGTAACAAATCTTTTGTCCCTGAGAGAAATAGCTGAAAGAATATATTTTTATTTTTGAAATTAGCAGCGGATACTGAGTAAACTGAGCACTGCTGGGAACAAACTACACCAAAAGAAAAGCCCTTTAGTCGTGGATGTTTTCCACCTTGCCCTGCACTTTTTCAGGACTGTGGAAGGCCCGCGCCGTCTCTTACCCCCCGGCCACAGCTACTTGTCTTCTCTCTCTTGTGTACGTTCACGTCTGGAAAAAGACCTTGCCTGATTTCCCAGCGGAGTATCTCAGTAGATGACTTTCGTTATGAAGTGGATGGTGGAATTTAGTTTGTGCTCGCCTGCTCCTTTGAGATGTAGAGGTGACTATGTGGCGGGAGTTTTCTGAGAGGAAATCATTAAATTGCAAACTCTGAAAATGAGATTATTGTCGTGACCCAGACAGTCCTCCTTGTTTTTGCTGACTGCAGCTCTTTGCAACTTGGCCCCCATAATATAATAGCTTCTCGCAAAATGACTTTCCCACACTTATTCTAGAGGGACGAGCTTCATTCTCTCACATTCTCTCTCTCTGCTGCAGCACTTTATGACGCCCCTCACCATGTTTTTATCCATGGCCGAGATGGAAAAGGTGTTTGTGAATGTCCCGGTAAGTCTACAGTATAATAATCCTACTGGGTGGGCAGCTTTGGGTCACAAAATTCTTTTTACACAGAAAACATTTTGACATGTTACAGCAGTGTGATAAATGATGACACTGAAAGCTACAATCTAATTCATTTTGGTGGGTTTTGTACTGACTTTGATTGAGCATCATGTTTTTTTTCTTCTATGACATGTCACAGTAGGAAAAAGCACATGTGTAAATAATCAAATCAATGATGGCTGAATTCCATTTAGCTGCTTCAGTTTCAGGGTCCTGGTATTGTTAACGCTACTATCAACACCTGTGCTCTTCCTACCGTGAAAAGTCAAACGTCTGCTGTGAAAAAGGCCCATAGTGAAAAACAAATCAATGTTTAATACACAAGTTGGATCACAACTGTTCACACAGCTTTTAATGTGCATAATGAGCATGCAAACATAGCTGCTAATCAGAGCTTGCTAATTAGAAAACTACAGCAGGCGTTGCAATCTATCCGGTGGTTGCTGACAAACAGCCAACTTAGGTTTAAGTTCAAGGATACTTTATATCTGCAAAAAACAGGATAAACAGTTAAATGTTAAAAGAGAACCACGAATTGAATTGAATTTGTCATATGCCACCATCTAAATCTTTAGTTTCAAATGAAAGGGGAGCTTAAACGATTAGTTGATTAATCAATAGAAAAATATTTGTCAACTATTTTGTTAATTGATTGATTAATTTAGTATTTTTCAAGCAAAAATATCAATTATTTCCTAATTTCAACTTCTCCATCGTGAGGATTTGCTGCTTTTCTTTGTCTCAGTCTGTGTCTCTTTGATCATAAAGCATTTCTCTTCAGGTTGTAGATTGCTCAGACAAAACAAAGGAAATTTTATTGAGCAGTTTTCATTATTTTCTTACATCTAATTAATCAGCCGATGAATCAATAATGAAAATAACTTCTAGTTGCAACCCTAAATGAAAGTAAAGAAAACGGAAGCGGCTCAACATGAAAGATTGTTTGATTTTGTGTTTCAGGAACTGGTTAAAGTTCACAAATGTTTACTACTGGAAATCCAAGACTCAGTCCAACACAGAAGTGCCCAGAACCTTTACCAGATATTCATCAGTTTCAAAGAGAGGTACAGTATATACTTTATAATCCCCTGAAAAAGTCTTTGTGTCATTTTTAGAATAATACAGAACAGGGATATAATTTTCTTATACTGCATACAGAACTTTTATTAACTATATCCAGTTTAGGAATAAAATAATAATAAAATCAGCTGATTTATTTCATTTAAGTTGTTGTTGAGGCCTTTCTGTCTTACATACTGTTTTGAGGGAAGTGTAGCATCCTGTCATTCCCTCCAATCTTCTCTCTGTTTCTTCATGCGTTCGATCTGTTCCAGGTTGCTGATCTATGGGAAATACTGCAGCCATGTGGAGACAGCCATCGCCACTCTGGATGGCATCTGCAAAGACAGAGAGGACGTACGCATGAAGCTAGAGGTAAAAGGTTTCATGTTTTTAGTGTCAGTAAGTGATTCTGTACAGCTCAGTGTGACAAGTGTTCATTCCTCAATGTCTCAGTGTGGTCGGTGAATGCCCTCAAGTGTGTACCTGAGGCATTGCAGGTGACGATCATAGATCACTGTTTAGTTCTTTGTCAGGCTCTAATACTCCCATCGTCACTATTCTCATCTCTAGCAAGTGAAAAATAAGTCAAATTAAGCTTTTTTTAAGCAGTTCTGACCCTTTCAAGACACTTTAAACAAACGCTGAACTATCATCGGCTGGTTTTCTTTGCAGGGTCTCTACATATTTAATTTATGAGATGATGTATTGATTCTCTTTCTTTGTCTTCATACAGGAATGTTCAAAGAGAGCCAACTACGGCAAGTTCACACTGAGGGATCTGCTGGTGGTTCCTATGCAGCGAGTCTTGAAGTACCATCTTCTCCTGCAGGTACAGTAAAGTACTCAAACCTAACCCATCCTATTCCTGTACTTCCTTTAGTCATACATTTAGATTTTCTGCATTTTCAATGTTTATTATTCATGTAGAAGCGATTCAGATTGTGTCAGATGTTTAATGTAGATGTGATCATGTTCTTGGGGGAAACATAAACATAAACATGTAGCAGTGTCAGTTCTATTTGTTCTAAGTAAGTTTTGGAAAGAAAAAAAAAAGCAGTATTTATATCAAATCACACCCCGCTGTAATACAAGGCATGGTCAGCTGTATAATCAGCTGTCTGTACTCATTTATGAAAATGCATTTCCATTAAAACTCACACTACTCAGCTGTATATAATGTCACTCACTGTCAAAGCAGGACAGAAACATTAAGTTAAAAGCCTTCACTGGCTTTGTAGATGACTGTCAGGAAATGACACAGCTCCATCACAGAGTTTTTGACTCATCAAAAGGCTCCATCATTGCCAATCACACTTTATGAGCAAAGGGACTCACTGTCAGTACTCCATATCTCCACCAGAGGCACTGTTGTCCACCTTTTCATCCCCTTCTACCTTCGTCCTTCAGGCTCCTCGTCTGTCTGTTTCTGTAGCTCCTTAATTGTCATCTGATCGAGACAATCAAGGAGGAGGAGAGAGAAAATAGATAAAGTGAAGTGAGGACTGAAAGCGAGAGCAGCAGACAGAGTAAGACAAACAAGAGGGAGAGAGACAGAGAGGTGAAGTATTTTTGAAGTGGGGAGAATCCAAATCAAGAGTTTGTGGAAAGTCCAGACAAAGTCAGTGGGAAGTTATTCAAGTCACTGACAATTCAAACATTCTCCTTTTTAGATATTTTATTTGGATAATAAATAAATACAGATATTTTGATTATATTGTATGATCTTTGACTACATTGTAATATTTGATTATGTGGTATTTCTGGTGTCTTCATGATTTTGAAATTGAAATACTGACATGTATTTCTAACATGAAAACATGATTAACATTGTTTCATCACCTGGATACTTCATGACTTTTACAAACAAAAGAAAAAATGTGTTTCTCTGTCTGTAAATTACTTTTTGGCAAACAAAAGGAATATATATTTGTTAATTTTTAGGGTACATAACATATAAATCATGAAATATTTGTCTTTTCTGTCACCTTCATCAAATACAATACAATGAGGAAGTAAAAACACAAGGGTTACGTGTGTGTGTGTGTGTGTGTGTGTGTGTGTGTGTGTGTGTGTAAATCAGTATACACTTGATGTGTGTGAACATGGCTAGATAATCGTCCTAGTTAACATACATATGCATGACATGTAAGCACACACACACACACATACTGCACACTCCTCCTACTGAATAAGTCAAAGAGGTTGAAGGTGGTGCGTTTATAATGCATATGTGATGTGTGGCCTACGTTAATGAAAAGATAAGCAGCAGCATTGTTCTTGGTAAAGAGATGCGTGTGTGTATGTGTGTGCATGCGTGTGTTTGGGTGGGTGCAGAGGCGACATGAGCCTCGTTGCACCAGGCATTCATAGGGAGGGATTATGGTTTCAGGGTTTTTGATTGAATTTCATTTAATTAGATTTTTTTTGTTAATTGGGTGTACCCTAATGTTGAACCTTGGATGAGCAATGATTGCAGGATGGTCTGTGTGTAGCAACAGATTTAGGAGGATTTATATCATAAAAAGGCAAAAAAAAGGATTTGAATCTTAAAAGCAACTGAACACCTACTTGTGAAATTTGATTACACATTAACTGAATAATTAATGTTGAAATTGTAATTATTGAAATATTTTACTTTGAGGACCATCTGTCTGAATTTATGTGGTTTCCAGTTGGCAGTTTCAAAGACTTGATTTAAAGTAGTTCGAGGTAACGTTCACAATTTCAGACAGAAAATGTAAATGTCCAGTATTCACATAACATCATTTCCCAGGTTCAATTGCTCATTTAAGGATCTTTCACCAACAAGACCACGCCATTGAAAGGGTATACACAAAATAGTTCATTTGGTTTGACGGTTGGATGAGGGTCGCGTATTGTGAGATCGAAGGTCAAGGGGTGAGATGAAGGGGGTCGAGTGCGAGGGGATGAATGGGGGTCGTGATGGATCTGGAACGTCAAGGAACCCGGGGAGCGAGACTCAGGATGGGGGCACGATGCCTCGATGAGCTTCGGCCGCATCGTCCCACTTGTGTGGTTCCTGTATTGAGAGGACAAACAGGCAAGAAGGGGTCAGGAAACACCTATATAAGTAGACACAGGTGATTGAATTGGGGAGAGAGGTGTGGTTTTGTTTCTGAACCTCAGTTATAATAACTTTATAAAACTTCTAATCCAATCATTCAGGCTATAAAGGGCAAACAATCCGATGAGAGACTGGAAACTCTTCACACTTGAATTTTCAATCTGAATTTGTCACAACGAAAAATAAATATTTTGAAATTGCACAACTTGAAATTAGTTCGAATGTACAGTATTTGGTTTTTAAATTAAATTTCAACTCTTTAATTTTAATGGTATTTAGATTTCACTGAGTATTCAGATGTGGTTCAATTTTAGATTTAGGTATTCAGCTGCTCATAAAACTCAAATTATATTATTATTGTTATTATTATTACTACTATTCCATAGCTACACACCTATTTGTGATGCACAAGCCTGCTCTGAGAATTTGACTGTAAGTTGTTTTGAATATGTTTTGTGTGTTTCATCTGTGAATCCTTAGGTCTGTATCAGAGAGCATATTTCCCTCACTAATGAAGGACACATCTGTTATCTGCATATACCCACAGCAGGGTTAACAGAACAATATGCCCTTAAGCCGAGGCCATGCATATTGTAATCTTTCAATTGCTCATTTACTATATAGTTTCACATGTTTTGTTCAGGCAGAAATGAGCTGATCTCACTGAGGTTTTCCATAAAAACTCCTAAATTAGGCTCTCTGAAACCTCTGCAACCGTCTGATCTCACCCCCCTCATGTTTGCATGAAACACTAATGTACCACCAAAAGAAAAAGAAAAAAATCTGTTGCGACAAAGTGACTGTGTTGTGTCAACATGTGCTGAGATTCCTGTGGAACAGGCGGGTAATAGCTAGCTGCACCGAATAAAGCATCCGCTGGGTTACTTTCCCACACGGTGACAGCCAGAATCTGTACAACTAATGTCTTGTCACTTCCTCTCGCTCCCCGAGTTCCTCTCTCTTGCTGTTTCTTTCTTTCTCTCTTTTTTTGTCATCAATCTTTCTCTCTTTCTTCCTCGCTGCCTCTGCTCATCATTTCACTCCCCCCCCCCCTGAACTCACCACAACACGATTCCCTCAATGAGTCCATCATGTATGGTCCTGGCTATCAGTGTGACCACTCCCTTCCTCTGTATCTCTCAGGATGTGTGAAGGTAGAAGCAAGGCTTGATAAATAGAACTCTGTCGTCTTGCTAGTGATAATAATGCCCAGGTTGAGCTTGACTGACACCAGGTATTTGAGCAGTGCCAAGCAGACATATATATCTCCCTTAGCGGCTTGGTGTGGATGTGTGTGTGTGTGTATGTGTGTGTGTGTGTGGAGACCGTTTTGTATTGGCCTGTATGAAGGACATGCATGGCATCCTTCCTTATCCTCTACTGCTGAGGTCTAGATGTCTTGTTTATGCTGCAGCCAGGCACTGGGAAGCAATTTCAGATGCACACTTGCACGCACACACTCGCAATAGATGACTACACACACACACACACACACACACACACACACACACACACTCACATACAGACACAGTATCTGATTTATTTCAGGCCAGGATTCTTTTCGCAGTAACCTTTTTCATTTCATATCTAGAGCCAGAGCATTAAGTTCATGTGTGGGATGTAGCTGTGCTGCACAGTGTGTTTGTAGCAGGATAACAATTATCATTTTCGAGTTTCTTTTGTTTTATGATTTACACACAGCATTTGTTCATTTTTACATATTCTACCTTATGGAATCTACTCCAGTGGGTAACAGTGCAAATCAGTTTTTCAAGAGGAAAGGTGCCGTAGGAGACTTGGGCACTTATATTTTGTGTGTGTGATTTCTTTCTGTCCAACAGGAGCTAGTGAAACACACTCATGATGCCACAGACAAGAGCAATCTGCGGAAAGCATTGGATGCCATGAAGGTACTTTTTAAAAAAAAAAATAGTTAAGGAACAATATCACTTGTGTATATAAACCCATCAGGGGGGCCAGGATTATAAAAGAATAAGATAAAAGAAGATAATTAAACAATTAATACATTCAGCTATAGATGAAAGGTATTGATAAAACTGAGAGCAAGAATTCCTGCATATTCAGGGAATCTAGACAATACATTTTTACAAAGTAATGTAAATTGAGTTTAGATACAGTTTGATCAGCAATAAATCATGACAGTTTACTCTCAAATGCACCAGTGTTTCCCAACACTGGTGCACACAAGAGCACAGTTCACATTATTGCTGTTCTTACATTTCTGTAAATAATGATTGGTTTGATAAAGCCTCTTTGACTTTGTGCAGAACCTATTGCAACAGAAATTCCCAATAAAATTGGACCAGTTGGATAAGACAGAAGATATACTCATAATGTCTTGCTAAAAAAGTTGATGGATTGCCCCTTTTTATATCATTAAAGACATTTTTTTCCAGCAGCTATTTCAGCTGCATCCAACAATAGAGGTTGCCTTAAAAACTTTACAATTTGAAGAAATACCTGAAACACCAAAACACTACTGAAAAAATCCTTTCCGACATGATTTATTTTGGGGTTTTGTTACATTGAAAAAATGCATTAAATAACGTGCAGTTTATTATTAATCATAATAGCCAGTACCATTAACATTTTTATTAAATTCTCCTTTACTTAATGACATGTTTTCAAGCTGCTATAAAAGCAAGCTGCTAGCATGATCATGGTAGTAAAAAGAGTCTGAAAACACAGCATAAGATATTGCACTTCATTGCAAGTCATTGCATGTTCACAACATTTGACTACACATAAATAAATGAGTCCTCTACTGAATTTATAAGTTCTGCTCATTTTGTAACCCTGAATAGCTTTTCAGTTGAAAGCAGACAGTTCTCATTTTACTCAAATCAAGTTTACTTATATAGCCCAGCAATATATACTGTACATTGTCTTATTGGAGTTTACAGGCCCACATCAGCAGTGGTTATCTACCCAGCTAAAGCTTAAAGAAGAGAAGGAAAAACTGCACAAAAAGAAACAAAATACATAAAGAGCATAAAGGGGAAAAATACTTTAATCTAGTAATCACTGCTGTAGTTCAGCTCCTAGGAATGTGTAACAATTCAAAGACTTTACTGTCTTCTGATTTATTTGCAGGACTTGGCTCAGTATGTCAACGAAGTCAAGAGAGACAACGAGACGTTGCGAGAAATAGACCAGTATCAGAAATCCATCGAAAACCTGGTAAGCCACCTGATTCTTCCAAATATCGAGAGGCTATTCTCAATTTCACAGTGCTCGGGAACACTGTCAGATCACACCCCATCTCTCTCCTCCCACTCCTCTCTAGAATCAGCCTCTGAGTAACTACGGAAGACCCAAAGGTGACGGGGAGGTACGGGTGGCCTCGGTGGACAAACGAGCTAAACAGGACAGGTGAGATGTCAAGTTGGCTTGCTGGTTGACTTAATGACTGACTGCAGCTTCAATAGAGTCGGTGCTGCTAAAGTGCTGCGGTTGGAAAACTGCCAGAGTATGTATTACTCCAAGCCAAAGTGCTGTTTGAAACTAAACCTGTGTGTCCCGTAGGTCAAGAACACAATAACGTGAACTTCCTTAAGGGTAAAGGCTCTTAAATTTCATTTCAAGGAAGCTCAATAGATGAATAAGCCCTCATGTGGAAAGAGTTCCTCAATGATATTACAGTTGAGTTAGTGTTGGTTTGTTAAATGTCGCAACATCATCACAGCATCAGCGTTTAGCAGATGTAGAGATTAATAATGTGCAAGTTCACCAGCATAACAACCAGTATTTTAGCATCAGCTTAAACTAAAAAAATGGATGTGTCAAGTATCATGTTATCTCATTTTAAAGCTACAGTGTGCAACTTTTCCACCAGACAGAAGGTGCATTGTTAGTTTTAGGTTTATACTCATCCAATACTTGTCACCCACCTTGATGAGCTGTCTACTGCATCTGAAAACAACAGCTAGTTTGAGGCTGAGGCAATCCACATCTCAAAAAGAGATATCAATTCTGTGACTGTGAATTCGCTTTTTCTGTTCTTTCACACTAAGAATGCCCCCCAGAAAATTGTTTAGGTATGACCACACAGAGTTTCACACAAACACAGGCTGATAATGTAAAATAAATCATATGTATTTTCTGATATTATCATGCCAGAAATGTTGCCTATTATAGCTTTAAATTACAGGACGCACCTCAAATAATGTCAATTTTTTTTTACCACAGACACATCTTCCTGTTCGATGCTGCGGTGATCGTTTGTAAGCGTCGAGGAGACAACTATGAGATGAAAGAAGTGATCGACCTGCACCTCTTCAAGATCACAAACAACCCCACGTCGGACAAAGAGAACCGAAAGGTCTGCACACACACACGGATATGGTTCCTGTTAGGACACAGCCCTGCTTAATTGTTGCCGTTTACATTTTGGAGGGAAACACAGTATCAGTGGTGACATCATCCTCCATGATGCTGTCAGTAGACTTTTCTCCCCCACTGCAGACATTGTGACTCAAAAGTGTAACTAATAACATTAATGATGGCTCTGTTTCCTGGGTGACTGAGAGTATTCATAGACACGGCTGTGTTATATTTAGCTGCATCAGGAAGCCATGCTGGTGATCCAGCATGCACTGGCAACTGTAAATGGCCTGTAGCCACTACTAATCGTATTAGTTACACCTGTCTTTCACAAGTCTACAAAGGTCTACTTTTTGAATGTTTGAACGATCTACAACGTTTCTTACACACATAATCAGTGTTTTTAACATGTTATGATGTTTAAGTAGTGAAAGTCAGGCAGAGAAATCACACATTCAGGGAACAATGTGTTTTTACAGATCACTGAATTTTATAAATGTATCACAAAAACAGACTCCATCAAAAAAACACTAGTCAGACAAAAAAATACAATTTTGGGTCATGGAGGTGTTTTCTGATTTGGTTAATGAAAGCAATGGAAAATGCATATTGTTTTAGATCACGATGATATGGATCCCCCTGGACTACACATGTGTGGGTCTTCAGGTTTCTGGCTCTCACCTTGGAAAAGATATTGGCACATCTTTTAGCTTTTTTTTTCCTTTTCTGTTTTTGACAGCAACGCATCTCTTTGTGAACAATTTCCCTTTCTGTTCCAAGAAACTTAATTCCACTTTTGGCAAAGAAACACTGATGATGTTTTACCTCAGTCACGTAGAAATATTAGCCTCAATTGAATCGTTTGAAGTCAAAAAGAAAAATAACAGGTAGCTCTTTTCTCTGCCAGGCTTGTAGACCATATATTTAAATGTTTTCTTCTTTATTGTGCTGCACACAGAAAAAGAGAGCTTTCAACAATGAAAACATGGGCCTTGAATTTTAATCCACTGAAAAAAAAACCCCAAGTAATTCTTAAAATCTGTGATTATTCACTGAGCTGACAGCCAAATAATTAGTCTCAACATTTCTTAGTCCAGATACGTCACAGCAGAGAGGAACTTGTGATTCACACTTCTAATGTTGTAATTTGAACCTATAATAAGGATGCTTGTAATTCTCAGGTCTGACTGGTTGACTCACTTTGAATCCACTCTGATTCAATCCATTTGAATATCACTTGCTAAAAAAGAAAGTGTGTTTTTAACATTTCATTTAATTTGATGGTGTTTTATCACCATTTTCAAAAAGAAATAACCCTCTTTAGGCTGTGATTTACAGTGATTTTATAACAGCTAAAATAGCTTTTAATGACATTTGAGTCAGTGAGTTAATCTCACCCGGGGCTGCATGCCAAAACAATGTAGCCAGTATATACAGTATGTATCAGGCCTTGCTCTCTACTTGCACTGTTTCACTTTTGCTGCCATGCAGTGCATGTAATAGTTATGAAATAATAACAGAACTTACTTATTAACATGCTGTAAAATGAAAAGAACAAAACAAGCATCTCACATAACAACCAATCAGCTATAATGGAGGGAAGTCTTGCACTGTTGAGTTCATTATTGCCTCTTTATGACTGAGTCAGCAAAGCACAGAAATCATGTTGGACTCCTGACAAACCAATTAACGCTACTTCAGCATAATGAGGCACCATAACAATTTATCAGATAAATGTAGGTTTGTAAAATTGAGGAAAAAAATTGAGATAACTTGCCTCTTGTTGATATTTTATGAGCACCCTGTAACAACCTTTACACCCACTGCTGCCTTCCATGCTCTTGAGTCCTGTATTTGTTGCTAAAATGAACTACATGCAAAACACTTTTCCAGCTCAAAACACAAACAACTAAATAATCAACTGAAAAGAGTCTTAAATAATTTGGTACATGCTTGTTTCAGAACATGTTTTACATTGTCTTGTTCATTTAGCAGCATAATGCTGAAACAGTGTCAGACTGGAACAGTCTGCCTCCTCCCAGATGGTGTTATCATTAAACCTCGCTTTGGGCCTGACTACACACATACACACACGCACTGAATACTAAGTGCCAAGTGGTGAAAAATATTGCCAATCATAATGAGGAATGATATCTAAGGCGTGCCAGGAAACAATTATTTGAGTAATCATGATGTTGTAAATAGCAGACATTAGTGGGTTTAGACCCATATGGGCTCGTATAGTTATTTTTTTTATGAAAGTTGCAGCTACCACAGTGTTGTTCACCTCTGACATGATGGACATGATGCGATTTGTTTGATTGCATATTTATCATGGAAATGCTAAAGACGACACTGGCTGTCTGAGGGAAGCAGCAATAAAAACGCTCATCATAGAAGCAAAATGATCATTTGCATGCAAGTCAAAACCTAATATACTTCAAGCCTAATTGTTTCGAAAATGATGGACATAGACACCACCACTGGACTGAAGCCATTGTTAAAAAAAATCTAATGATGATTAATAATGTGCAAGGTATCACTCCTACTGTCCCACCCACAGATACTTGTTACCAGGCTCTTTTAGCATCTTTCAGCTCATTGTTTTGGTTTTCTGGCCTGCAACTTTTACGTTTTTCTACACACTCGCTGCTCTCATATCATAATTTTCAGCAAAAAAAGCTCTGATAAACACACTTTACACTATCTGCCCAGCATCAAAGAGCAGAAACACAAAGTTAGCAACCAGCTGGTGAACATAATGTAGCATTTAGCAGCTAAAGAGAGATATTTTTCTCAGAAGTTATTGGAGACTAAGAATAGAACTAAAAGGAGAGTGAATATTAGACTTAAATTCATCAGGTGGTCAGAAACATGAGTCCGAATGAGTAACAACTTAAAATGCAGGTTTCAATCCTGCACGTTGACCCACACAGTGGAAGACATAAACATGGGTCAGATTAAAGGATATTGTAGGAAGATCAACACAAAAAAAATCCTTTACATTAAAAGTCTGCATGTGTTCCAGTGATCACTCAAGCAAAAAAAGAGACAAACTGACAGAAAGACAAACACCTCCTCCTTCTTCTCTTTACAAATTGGTAGCTAGACGATATTTTTGCTGATGTCCACTGGGAATGCCTCTGTAGAGCGCTCCTTTTCTCTTTTCTTACAATGGAAGCTCACAGCGCTGTCAGGGAAGCGCCGCCGTGCTTCCCTGACAGCGCTGTGAGCTTGGCTTGTTTTTAGCCTTCAGAGCCGAGCGCTAGAATTTCAAAACCACAACTAGGAGTCATAAAAAGTACATCTGTTTAGTGATTCTATCTAAAAACAGAGACATGTGTTGACACAGAGGCTAATAGACTAATATTTTTCCTTTCAAGTGCGTAATGGTAGCTGATTACAGGCCCACTCGCTTCTTGGGTCTGTGCATGTTGTCTGATGCCCAGCAGTTATATGGCAAAGCTACCTCACATTCCTCTTCTCCTTCATGCTCTTCCTCTCTGTTTTGTCTCTGTCTGTCAGTTCTGCCGCCCTCCAACCCTTCAGCCTTTGTGTTTGCTCTCCCCGAGGCATCCCTCTTTCATTTTGCATCTCTTTGCCTCCATCTGTCTCCCTGCATCCTGTCTCATTCAGCTCCTGCCCCCTCCTGCTCTGTTTTGCCTTTCACACAAACCCACAATTTATTTATTTGCCATTATTTTCTGTCTCAAATGTGTGTTTTTCTTTTTTTTTGCCGTTGCAGTGGTCCCACGGATTCTACCTCACTCACAACCAGGGCCAGAGCGGCTTTGAATTCTTCTTCAAGACCAAAGAGCTGAAAAAGAAGTGGCTGGAGCAGTTTGGCATGGCCATGTGAGTGTGTATTGTCTCTTGAGTGTTCATGCATGACATTGTGATAAGAGTGTGTGTCTCTTTGTTGCAGCTGCATTTTGTCAAAGCATAAAAACACATGCTGTCTGTCCTGTTCTTCAAGTTAGGCCGCTTGATGATTTATGAGGGACACGACACTGAGACACAACGATTAGCAGGTCGTAAGAAACACAATAACTTAAAAAAAAAAAAACCTGTCTGAAAAAGCGCAAGGCAACATAAAAACTCTATAGCAATGTCACAATAGCCAAAATTTGAAGTCTCCTGAGTCCAGTATCGTATTTTATGGACGTTCAGGACTTACTCACAGAACACAACTGGTTAAATTTCATTTTAGCATCAGGTGTGTGTAGTAAAACTCAAATCAACCTGTCCACATCCTGAATTAGATCCAAATTCACCTAAACTGACTGACAAACTGGTGCCAAGAGTGATAAATGGAGCTGCAGTATTTCACTTGCAAAGCCGAGAAGGATGAATAAACGACTAACTGTCCTAGAGATACTCTACCGACCACCCTGCTTCTCACAGCGCATAAAGAATCAGACAAGACTGTGTAAACTGAAATACTTTTATCCAGTTTAAAAAGCAGAAAAGAAGGCATTTTGTACCAAAGGAAGGTTTGTGAAGATCTTGCTGAGCGGGGAGGGGGGCAAGAGTAGGGCAGGAATCAATGCCCTCATTTTAAACCATGAAATAAAACTGCTTCAATGTAATTAGAATCACTTTGTTCATCAAGACCAAGAAGTGAAGGATTTTGTCTGATTATGTAGGCACAGAGAGATATTTTTCTTTGCTTTTTTTGGGCCTCAAACTGCTGATACAGTATAGTTTTACTAAAATTAAAGGTGCACTCCACCCATTTTTACACATCAAAGTCAGCTTATAAAAAGTGTTGCATAATGTCTTCTGTTGCCCTGGAGGAGCCTTGTACGTCTGAAGGAATAACCCTGATGATGTAATCAAGTTAATACTTGATTGGGCTTGGAGACACATTTATAACAGAATGTCTGTGTTATTAATCTGAAGGTGTGGCAGATCTAAAAAAAGATGCTATCAACTTTAATTATGGGAAATGTCGCCATGTATTTTTGGAGTTTGGCCCATTCAAATTGTGGACATCTTGGCCTCTGCTGTTTCAGTTTTGACTATTCCACCAGTTGGTTAACCACCAATTAGCTAAGAGCAGTGAGCCTTTCAAGCAGGTACAATTATAGTGAAAATATAGAAATAACAACGGATAAAAAAGAACAGAGAAAAATGAAAAGAAACATCTGTGAAATAGCATTTTCAAGCAACAAAGGAAATCATCAGGCCTTAACAGGAAGTGAAGATGAGGATTAGGAAGATGAAGCGTGATGTGATGTGAGGCTGAGAAAACAGGGGCCTTGCTTGATTAACTTTTGGGGCTGAATTAACGAGCTGCGAGAATAGCGAGGCGCTACGAGCCAATCACATGCTCCCTTGCGATGCTTAATAGCTGATCTGTGAACAGTTGTTTCCTCACATGCTGCCTTTATTTCCAAGCCACCCACTGTTTGCTGCTTGACTAAGCCTCAGCAGCCACGAGGGGTAGGTAGAGACACTGCTCTGCATACAGAGAGCGAGAAATCCAAGCTCAAGAACAAAAGATGAACTGTTGCAGGGAGGGAAGACTTCATCCTTGGAAGTGCAGAAGAAGACTTTAAATTAAGTCATATTGTATTTCTGAGCTTTCTGACTTTTAAAGTTTGGACAGCTTTTAAAGCTTTCAGCACACATAGAAGTAGTGGAGCTGTAACAAGCCTCTAACGTCAGTGAAAAAGGAAACAGAGGTTTTTTTTGGAGGGTTTTGAGGTCCAGTGCTCAACATATTCACTATTCATTTATGGTCAAACAGTCACCCATCATAAAAAAAGAGGATCCTCTATCCTGTCAGTGGTTTGCAATTTCTAGTTGACAACAATCTAAAAAGCTGACATATTGGCTGACCCCATTACAGAGGAGAAGACACCATTGAAGTTCTTCTTTGATGCTTTCTTCCATCTCAGTGCTATTTGTTTTCCCGAGAGCATGTTGTACAGTAACCCTTCAGTTTGACTAATTTGAATTTCAGAAATAGCATGCACATATGAGCATATTAAGCAAACATCTTAGGTAACAATGTCTTTATATGTAGCTATTATAAAACTGAAAACAAAGAAAGACCTCTTAAATTTGAAATAAACAGACCTTTGTGCTACAGGCAAACTTGGGTAAATTCTCTTTCTCTCCATGTCCCAAGGGGCCAAGACCACTTCTGTGTTCACTTCAAGCAGACCTTGCCTGTCTTCTTGTAATTCTCTCCTTCCCACTTCAAAGAACCATATCAGTGAAATGTTTCAGTAGCAATGGAAGAGTTTGTTGCCTGCAATTATAAGTGATTTTTTTTTTGTTTTTTGTTTTTTTTTGCTTTGAAATTGACGTTTCATCAAAGAGAAAAGCTGTTACAGAAGGCAAATTGGCAACATTCACTCATATTCATTCATTAATTTGGACTCTTCTGTAATTTGCAGAACAACCTACAGTGGCAGTCAGTGTTTATTATGCAGTTTATTCCAACTCATTGTCTGAAGATGCAGGCAGAAAACTGCCTTGCATTGTTTTTGATAAAATATGTCAGACATCATGGCTCAGGCCCACCTGAACACAAGATATTAGAGATGCAAATAGTATAAAGGCACTATGCTGATGCAATTGTACCATCCCCCATGATGCCGTTACATGCTCAAAAACGTGTTAATAATTGTTTACTACATACAGTACAGTTTATGGATCCATCAGTGGCTATAGTATATATGATCGAGGGGACATCAGATTATGTTTTTTGATATTTGACCTAAAGGCTCCACTTTTGGAGCATCATCATTTTTTAAAATTCCATAGCTCATCAGTACCCTTTCACTGCAGTAAGTCAGGCTGACACAGGAACAGTGAACAATCGTTTGACCTATTTCAAAATGATATTTGTTACGAGGCAGTGCAGGTATATTCAATTTTAAAGATGCTCCGACTCTTAATATTTCAGAGTCAGCTGCCTAACAGCTGACACTGCATTTTTAAATGCATTATCCTTTTGAAATGTGTGTTTATTGTTTTTCCTCTGGGTTTGATTTTCTGACATAAGAATTCATGAAAGCAATTTTTGCAGCTTGAGCTCAAATCTTCTTGATGTCAGACAAAATTCATAGTGAGGGGAGTTTTCAGAAAATTCCTTGCTTAAACTGCATTACCATGTGATAACTTAAAGCCTGTTACTGTAATAGACTTATTATCTCAATTAAGTTTCAGTCCCTGGTTGTTTTTTTAACATGCCACTACTGTAGTTAGGAAATCAATCCAAAAAGTTATGCCTTTGAAAATGGTCAAAAGTGATGTCTGCAAAAATGATATGTACAATTTGTAATCAATATGCTGAGATATGCAAAACCAATAGTTTACAGTCAACTTGGAATGTGGTGTTATTGCCCAAGTTAGAGTGGAGGTTGATATGTTTACCTTATTTTCTTGGATCTTCTTCATTTATTGTAAAGTTACAGAGATATTTAAATATCTAAAATGACTAACTTGTGTACCCTGACCTGAAAAATGTAATAGCTCTGATGTATGTTGTATGTTATGTCTTATTTAGATCCAACATTCGTCCTGAGAATGCAACTAACAACCACCATGAGTTTCATATGTACACCTTCGACAGAATCACCTCCTGCAATTCTTGCCAAATGCTACTGAGGTAAGAGGCCAATTATTATTCACACACACTCACACACACACACACACACACACACACACACACAAAACACTCTTCAAGGGTATCGTCAAACATAAAGACTGAGGACTAGACGCGGACCCTTTCCCTTCAAACAACTGTCATGACTCCTTTGAAAGACCTCCACTCCTCCTGTTCCTCTCCACCGTACCCTGACAATCTATTCGTCACCTTCCCTTCGCTCCCCTCTTCCTCTGCACATGTGCCTTAGTTACACAAAGTTTCTTTTGAATTTGCTGAATGGTATCGGCACCCAGAGGACTGTGCCTCATGGTCTTTCTCGCAGCGGGGACGACTGAGTGGTTTCACCTACCGAGGACGGTGAAGAAAAATGTCTGTCACACTTCAGCACTTCCTCAAGGCAACGGATGAGGAAAGGGGACAAGATTACTGCACTGTGAATATACAGAGACGGGCGCTGAAACATTTTCTGAAGATAAAATATGAGAAAACAAGAATCAAGCAAGGAAGGTCTCATGAAACACCTGAAGTGAAGCTTTTATAATAATAATTCAAACAGATATAAAACGTCTGATGAGTCCAATGTTCATCTGTGATTTTAAGATGTATATAACTTAACGTTAAAGTAAAATCGTATGTGATCTCATAAGAATGGTGAAGCTCTGTGTCCTGATTGGTTTAAATGGTTTAAACACACAGTTTCTGACTCCTTTCCACAACACACACACACACACCTCTAAGCTGCACAAAAAAAACAGCGTACCTCCATGTTAACTCCATGCTAGGTTTCACAAAGAGGTTAAACAGTCAATTAGCTAGAGAGCTGAGCAAAGCAGCCTCTACTTTCATGTCATTTTAATAAGGGCCTGCAAGATGGTTATGTAAATGAGAGCAGAAATACACACTGCCGCTTCATCCTCCGCATGCGTATGTGCATGCATCTTTAATGCCAAGGTATTCCACAGAATTTCAGTGTCTTCTTTACAGTATTTATTAGATATGAGTATATGCATTAAAAGCTGAAGTGTGACACTGCACCTTTAATTTAGAGAAATCTACTTAAGTTTATAAACTGCTATTCCTTCTAAAACGTCAGAAAATTTGACAAACAGCTTGGATCTGTGCTTTCCTTTAAGCATTACAGTCATTTTTTTCTATTCTTTGCACTGATCTACTCTACTATTGTGTGTGTACTATAAAACAATCCATGTGATGAATTTTCTTTTTCATCTGTCTGCAGGGGCGTCTTTAACCAGGGCTACCTGTGCGCCAAGTGTGGTCTAGGTGCTCATAAAGAATGCCTGGGCCGCTTGGGTTGCTGTGGAAAAACAGGTAACACACCACTGCTGCACGCACGCACACACACACACATATAAAACCCAATTTAAAGTTATCACCGTCATTCACTTCATGCACAACGTCATATTAGTCACATCTATCCGCAACGATTCTGTTCCTGAACAAAATGTTTTCGAGAGAGACATTAAATCTAATTATAAAAGCACAACTGCACTTTTATAGTAGTTTAATGACAGATGACGCATGATGGCGCATAAAACCCGATATACGAGTGTCTCATGTGACTAATTATAGGTACGCGTGACATTTGTTGCGCTGTGATTTTAAAAAAGCAACACGGTGACATTGTGATCAAAGTTTTGCCAGGTGGAATTGTGGGAATTTGGGTTTGCTCTGAAATAAATAAAACTTTAAACATGCTCTTATTTCTACCAACCAAGGTCATCCAAGTATTCGATCAGTATTTCTTATATTCATTCAACAGCTCCCCCGCTTCCCTGGGTGGTTTTGACACTTCAGAGCACCAAAAAAAGACAATGTCACTGCGTATCATTGTAGCGCTCCCCAAAGCTTAATAGTAGTTTTACTGAGAAGTCGTAAGAAACTCCAGACTTTTTTATTATGCCCCTGTTGTGTATCTGTCACTCAGCTCCCTGTGCAGGAACACTGACAGCTCTGAGAGAAATGGAGGGAAAACTTTAGACGTGGAATGAAAAGAAGGCCTTCAAAAACCAGCTTAGCATGTCCTCTGCTTGTGTGAGTGTGTGTGTGTGTATGTGTGAGTGTGTGTGTGTGAGAGAGAGGGAGAGAGAGAGATAGCGAAGAGGTGGAAGAACTAAATTCACAGTTTTTATTTGTGGAAGCTCTTTTTAGGTCTTGAAAGTGCATGCACCAAAACTCTGCACAGTGTTTTTACAGCCAAGAAAGCATGCAAAGTTTCACTGTTACAATGCAAACACACTGTAATAGTATTGTTGTGTGTCGCAATCGTGTATGTGTGTGTGTGTGTGTTCGTATTCCCTGTGGCAAGCTGCCAGCTCCTGTTGGACCGGGCATCTGTCATGATGCTATCAGGTCGCAGAGGCAATAACACCACTGCCAGGCCCACCTGGGCACAGTGTGTACCTGAGTAGATTTGGGCGACACCAGCGGCGGGAGAGAGCAGAGCTGTGATGACTGGGATGTCGGCTTGAATTCCCCCTCTCATTACTCCACACAGTATTCACCCTGTGCTGCAACAGGAATATATGCAGGGGTGAGGACCACTACTTAAGTAACTTACTTAAGTAAAAGTATTTCCAAGAAGTCTGAAACTTTACTTAGAGGAAAACTCGCTGAAGTGCAAGTACATAAATAGCTACTTGTTTACTTCCTCCTAGTTCTGTGGTTCATCAAATCAGGGTTTTTAATTTTCAAAATCTTTGTCGCACCACTTTTTACTAACACTACAATGCACGCAGGGCTACACCACATGAACAAACACACAATCACTGCATCATTGTAAAGGGGTATGTACTAGTCTGAGTGTGTGTGTGTGTGTGAGAGATAAGCCATTGTTTACCTGCATTTGTCTCTGTTATCAGCTCACTAGCCGTGTGTTTGAGTAACAGGTCAAAGTTCACTTGAGGAACAACAGGCTACCTGTGAGAAGTGTGTGTGTGTGCATTTGTGCGTACAGGTACTGTAGGTACTGAGCATATATTTGTGGGCTTTCTGCCCACTAGTGCGTGTGTGTGAGCGTGGAGGTATGCGAGTGTTTATGCAAGTGTTCTGCTTTTACAGGTACAGGAGTATGTGTGTGCACAGGTGTGTGTATGTGTGTGTCAAGGGGGTGTAACCTGTTCCTCAGGGAGCCAATGAAAGAAACTGGTGGAGCAAAAACCACAGGTCTGCCCCCCCACCCACCCCCCACCCCCCTCCCTCACCACCCCCCCTGCCTTGTTACCTCCTCTATCCCGGCTGTCAGGTAGTGGCAGCGCAGCAAAACAAAGTGAACCACGGTCAGACACGAGCGTCTGCCTTCTCCACTAATGAGGGAGTGTTGCCTTGTACCGACGAGTGTGTGCAAGTGTTTGCGTGCACCCGCTAACCCGTCATTCACTATGCCTGTTCTCAAACTTCTTTCAGATCCCGGCTCCGTCAGAACTCAGGTGAGCTGCCGCTTTGTGTGTGTATGTGTATGTGTGTCCGTGTTGATGTGTATACTGTCTGCTGTTTGCCTCTTCTCCAAAGCTTTGCTGCACTTTGAAGACTGCTCTCTCCTGCAGCTATTTGCCAAGGAGACTCCAATTGACTTTACTTGCTGCAGCCTACCTGATGGCAGAAACGAGAATGTTTTTTGCAGATTTACCTCTGAGTTGTCTGCTGTCTCTGAAACGTCATTATCCCCAAACAGGAAAACAGATTGGGGTCTCTACAATATACTTAAGTAGTATGCCAATATACAGTACAGTATGTGTCTGTTATTGGTCATTTATCGGAACTGCACTATGTTAGTAAATCATTGCCCTACTGGTGTCAGGTACTGTATAGTACAGTAGCTACTTGGAAGTGTTTTTTGTGCACAGAAAGCGCTTAACACAAAATGCAAAATCCAAACTTTCTCTAGAATGACATATACTGCAGCCTTTAGCTAACCAGCTGCCCTGATACCATGCACTTCCACAAATATGCATCAATGCAGCAAGTTCTATTGCTAATATTATTAGTTGAAGCAGTAATAATAGCAATTGTATTATTTTGGGTGCCAAACCTGTAGATTGTCCCATTGGCTTCATGCATTTTTGTCAGAGACACTAAATCCTTGTCATTTATTGCAATGATTTGGGCATCATTAAAGAATAAATTGTCATCTGCAAAAATATCTGTATTTGCCAATAAAAGTCACACCAGTTTCGCTCTATATTCAACGCTGCTCTCTGCAACTTTAAAATATTTCTGCTGCAGAAGGACCGCACAGCAGTTTGCCTGCGGTGTCAGTGCATGCGATATGGGTTTTAATATGTTGTATGTAGTGTCGTCCATGCCAGTCTCACTGCATGTGGCCTGTGTGAGGAAGATAGCAGAGCTTGGTTAAAATATTAATTCTGTGTGCAGCAGTAGGTGAGTATATTCATAGCACAAGGGTTGTGTGTCTGAAAGTATTCATCTCACTGCAATATGGGTCAAGCTAATTGATTTAGTATATTATACACTATTAGAAGGGGATGTAGGTTGCACTGACTTTGGATTCATTAGTGTGTTTAAGATATACACTTTCATTAGTGATAGAGAAACTAGTGAATTAACTTTTGTCAGATGAGAAATTTTTTTTTAAAAAGACCCCCGTGTCTTTGTGCATTTGTGATCATGCATGCCTGTGCCTGTGTCTGACTATCCCTGTGTATTTTTTCAGTGCAAAGATCGAGATTCAGGTGAGAAATTCAAAACACAACACTACACCAGACATCCTCCCACCTCCCACACAACCCTCTTCTCCTCCTCTACAGTCTGTTTTCTCTCACTGGAGATGTTTATGTGCATAGAGACTACTGTTCCTAATTCAATTTACCTGGTTTTGGCATGTAACCCAGAAAATATGAGATGCACCAATACTGTACGTCAGCATGCTAAAAATATCATTTGACATCTGGTTTTAAAAGCAACATTGACGTCGGTGGATCATTGTTTTTCCTGGTCAGTTGGGGAATTTTGTGATATTTTTTTCTAGAAGATTGTCAACACAACTGCCAAACTGACAATAGAGTATACTTATAAAGATTCTTGAAAAAAGTAAAGCATAAACATTAAGAATTTCTATATTGCCGCCTTTTACATATTGTAGTAGGATTAATATTAAAGTAAGGTTGATTTACATATGAAGAAGATCAACCAGGAAGAATGATGTACATTGCTGTACAGGTTGTTTGTCAGGATTGCTAGTAGATGAATTGCTACCAGCATCATATTTTTTTTGAGGTATCAGGTGTAACCTTGCTTCACCAAAGAGGAAGGTGTAGACGGTTAACTGGTTTTATCATTGCAGCAGAGACTCAATTACAGACTATGAAAGGCTCATGTAAACAGTTTAACCTGAATAAAACCAAAATCAAAGTGCATAAAATAGCTATTCTGGGTTTGTACAGTAAACGTAGCCATTATATTTCTGCCTCTTTCTGCTCTGTTGCTTTCTGTCTTTCAATCTTTCTCCATGAGAATATGACTAACATACTGCATCCTTTCTAATTGTGTGTGTGCGTGTGTGTTTGTGTGTGTGTGTGTGTGTGTGTGTGCATACACTACACTGAGCGCCTTTAATCTCTCATAAACCTGGCTTCAGCACTCATTTTTCCACCCCTCCATCCATTATGCTGCAGAAAATCATTTCTGACTGAAGACGCATTAAAATCAATAGGCATTTGATTGCCCCAGCCCTTGGCGTTTCGTAATATTTCGATGCTGCTCTCTTTGTC
This sequence comes from Thunnus thynnus, assembly GCF_963924715.1. Taxonomy (NCBI): domain Eukaryota; kingdom Metazoa; phylum Chordata; class Actinopteri; order Scombriformes; family Scombridae; genus Thunnus; species Thunnus thynnus. The sequence continues at coordinate 19,043,251 of NC_089537.1, forward strand.
TGTTTTCAAAGGTGCACTAACACGTGGCTTGTCCTTGTGTGGATAGGAATGCAATTCATGCCCCCAAGACTCAATTCTCCATGGCCCTGCGTCTTTAGAAGTGCTATTCAGGCAAGCTAGCACATGTCAGGCTGCCAGACTCAGTGCTACAGCGCTGGAACAGAAACAAGGCAGATGTATTGTAGATCTATTAGCTTTCAATACAATGTTGTTGGTTTCTCTTTTATTTGGCTTTATCTTTTCCCTTTTTCCATGCTCTCACTTGAATTTTTTTTCTCTTATTTGTGTTCCTGTACAACACTATCGCCACACAATTCAGAGAAAGATTTGCACAATACGTTTCATTGTACTGTTCATTTGTTTGGCATGGGTGGGTACTTCATAACAGAGGTATTATAATTCAATTTCATTGATTTCTTGGTGGACAATAGAATCAAAGTTGGCCATTGTTCAAAATAAAATAGTGCTGACACGTCATTCTGGCAAAGTGTGCAGAAAGTGTGGCTACTATCAGCACGAATGCTGCAAAATAAATGGGGGCAAATGGCATCAGGCATCTCTAAAGACAAAGCTTTGCTCATACATTACATACTGAAAAACAACAAAATGATTCCCATAATTCTTTGTTTTAAATATGATTAGGACTAGTCTAATTGTTTATAACTTTGGTTTCATTTTCTTTAGAAATTCCCTCCATGCAGCCACAATATGGTGTGCAGCAGTAAACACACACTGAGACTCAGTCCTGCTTTATCTAAAAGCTTGACCAGCCGTGCACCAGAGTTCACCGCTGCTTATCTGTACTGTGATAATGAAAACTGATTTGCAAGGGCAGTACACTGACAAGAGGTGTATTTGTATGTGTGTACACATGTATACTCCCTCTCATTACCACCTGTAATGGGGCCATGAATAGTTTAGTAGAACAAAGATGCAGCTTTAGAATGACAAACATGTCCCTTTACACCTGAGGTCACACACACATAGACTTTTACAAATGGAGCCAGGCATTCATGATTGAAGGAATCAAGTCGAAGAAATCTTGGAGATGGGTTGGGACTCACATTTGTCCTTTTCTACTATAGATAGATTTATTCGACGATCATAAAATACACATACTGCTTCACCTGAAGACAGTTATCACATACACTTACAAACTGTCAAGGATTAAATTACACAAGAAAGCCCACCGGCTTATTTCCATGGTGGTCCTCTAAGAGGGGAGGGTGACACAACACAATATCCATTTAATCACATAACAGAAATAGCATAAACTGACAACTCTGAGTTAATTTGTGCAAGGTCCCTATTCTGAGAGACTATTTGCTAGCCATATCTTCATCGCCTGCTTAAAATTTTTGTCTGTTTCTGTGAGTGTCAGCGATACTGGAAGTTTATTCCATTCAGTTGCAGCCAGGTATTTTTGCCCATTGAACTCTCGAAATCTTAAAAGAATAAAATCTGTTGAGCTGCCTCTTGTTGCATAGTTGTGAGTGTCTCTGAAGCAATTCAAGTAGTTGGACAGATATTTGGGAACCTCATTATGAACAATTTTATGGATAAGTCCCAACTTGATTTATATGACTCTTTTTTCAACTGGAAGCCAATTAAGTTGTCGGAAATATGCTGAATCAAGATGTGTACGGGGAGGTAATTTTAACACAACCCTGATTAACTTGTTTTGGGCTGTGTTGAGTTTATTTTTGATGCGCTGTGGTGTGCTATTAAACCAGGAGGAGAAGTGGCATTGAACTAATGCTCCAGCTAACGTCTCTAGTGTTGATCTATCAAACAACCCTGATTTTCTTGGCAAGAATTTAGTCTTTTGGCAGATTTTAGTGAGGGCTTTCATAGCCATGGCCTCCCCTGATATATGTTTATCTAATGTACATACTAAATAGTTCACTGTATCCTTAACTGAAATGACTGTCTCTCCTACCTTTACCTTCATCTCTGGGGTCTTAATTCTGGATCCAAATAAGATGGCCTCTGCTTTCCCTTGGTGAGGAGACAGCTTGTTGTCAGACAGCCAAGTGTCCAAGCTCCTCACTCTAAGACCTTTCCACAACTGCTAAATCTTTATGAGACATGAGAATAACTGAATCATCAGCATAGAGATGAAGGTCAGATGAACAGGCTTCCTTCATGTCATTAATATACAATAAAAAAGAGTGGCCCCAGGAGACTTCCTTGAGGGACACCACAACTGATAGTTTTAGCTTTGGAAAATGTCCCATTGACATCCCCAATCTGTGTCCTTCCAGAGCTAAGAATTGACCCATTTTATAGCCAACATGCTAAACCCCATGGCCTTTAGCTTAAATGGCAGTGATCTACAGCATCAAAGGCCTTTTGAAGGTCTAACATGACCATTTCACAGAAATTGCCTGTGTCAACCTCCTTTCTGATGCAATCTGTTAAATATAAAAGGCAGGTTTCAGTAGAATGGGATTTTCTGAAACCTGACTGTAGTTTAAATAATATGTTGTGACTCAAAAAATATGTATTTATCTGTTCATATGTAATCTTTTCGATGACCTTGGAAAGAACACTTAAAATTGAAACTCAAACTTGTTCCCCTCCTTATAGAGAGGAATGACTCTTGACTCTTGAGATCTATGGGTACCTTACCTTGCTCTATAGAGAGATTGATTAAATGGGCTACAGCAGGTGTAATACACTCTGCTGCATCCCGTAGGAACCTGGCAGGTATATTATCTAAACCTGTTGCTTTATTGTAATTCACTTTTTTCAGTATCTTAAGGACTGTATTCTCTATTACTCTCTTAAAAGAAAACAAGTCAGCTTGAAGCCCTTGTTGAGAATAAAAGCTCTGTAGCTGCGTTTCTCCATAAAGACCTGTGAATGAATGACAAGGAAGACTGTTTACCAGACTGTTTGCAATTGCAATTGATATGAGTTCAAACAATCCGCCACTTCACATTTAACTGTTGTAACCTTACCATTGACTCACTTATTCACACAGCTCTTTTAGTTTTCTTTGAAGATAATTTTTTGTTAAACCATTACCATACAGTACATGAAAGGTTAAAATGCTGATAACAATATGAATTTTAAATGTCCTTGTAGAGGCTTTCAGATCAATTAAAGTCTCTTTATTTTAAACTCAGCCCAAAGAGTAGATAATTAAAAACATTAAAAAAAACAATAATTCATCCATATCACATAAAACTGTCAGCGCGACTCCTTACTTCTAGAACATTTAATTAATTTTCATTGATAATTAATATGCTGTGGAACTGGCCACAAGTAAATAATGACAACAAACTGTATACTTTAAATATATAAAGAAGAAGACAGATTCTTTGGTATGGTGTAAATCTGTTAAGTAATGTTTTATGTACATTAAATTTCCAAATTCAGGTTTCAACAACATTGACCTGGATGTACTGTATACTAGTTACCTGCTGTCATTCATTGTAGTTCATGTTGATGTGTTCATATGAATCCCTTTTACAAACTGTGTCCTTTTTGCAGGTCTGCCCAAGATGCTGGTTATCAGGAACTACTTCGGTGTGCCGAGCCCCACTTCGGGTCCAGCACTCAGCATCCAGACGGGTGACATCATCGAATTAATCTGTGCTGACCTTCACAGCCCCTGGTGGCAGGTCAGAGTTCACACCCTCTCTTAATCACTATTCCACAGACCCAAAAATGGATCTACTGTATCCAAATCTCTCATTTCCTCAACCAACACTTTATCTAACCCTTATCATGACCTCGTATTCTATAATATGGTTAGAATGATGTATCGCTAAGGCAGTTTTGCCTTTTTATTATAAGGTAAGGTAATTCGGACAGTTCTTGCTAACAAGCTGCATGTGAAAATGACATTTTTTAGTATATATAGTGTATGTACACACCCACAGACAAATACACACAGGACACCACTTCTTAAAAGGAAGTAAAACTCCCACACAGACTGGAAATGTTTGTTTGTTTTATGCAGGCAATTACTGTTATGTGACAACACATGTGATTTGAACCTCACTGCTGGAGGAAAGATAAGCTGTTTTGTGGAAATTTGATGCATACTGTGTATGAATGGAAGCCATCATAATTATAATAAGATTTTACCTGAAGCATACTGTGAGCCATATTGACATGCACTACTATAGTTTTACTGTATAAACAGATACATAATGAGGAATCTAACAAATCTCGCAATGCTTAATACAAAACAGATAAAATAGATAAAGAATTCAATTAACCCTGTGTAAAAGCTTAACCGGAGGCAGCCACAGCCCTGCAGTCTGTAAACATTCAATATCCATCACCTTTGTAGCCAGCAGACCATAATCATTTCTGTTCTGGGGATGCGTGACAAATAGAATCGATCACCGTAATTTCATTTCATTCAATGGCAACCATCTGTTTACTCTGTCAATGTTACCAGCTATAATCATTATTACAGTCTTAGTAAGGATGCGGCAGAAAGCAGGACTGTCTACAAGGACTGATAAAATGTCCTGAGGTAGCAGGCATGTGACAGGTGATGACTACAAAAACCATCAAAATGGGCTTAGCTGGTAGTGTGCTGCAGTGCCTGTGCCTTGATCCCTCGCTCACTGTTTCCTATAAAATAACACTTCCCATTGGGGTGTCTGGACGCCTAATTAGCATCTAGTATCCCTGAAAACATCAAAATCAAATTTTCAAAATGAAGCTTTCTATATTGTAAAGTTTCATTTCATGTTGACGTGTTGAATGCCATAGGAGCATACAGCTGATGGATATGGTTCTGCAGTAAATATAGAAACATTTATACATTTAAACTCAGGTTCTTCCCCATCTCTCCGTATTTGAAAAAAAGCTTCATGTTTGTCTTAAGTTTAATAGGCTACACATAAAGGAGTCCATATGCAAAATATCGTTCTTATTTATCCAGCGGTTCTTCAAAAGTCCTTATCTCTTGAAACAAACTAAAAGGGTTCGCAAAATTGGACTTGATGGGGAGATAAAAAAAATCTCCATTTTTTAAAATGTTTCCAATAGCATTTCCTATTCTTTCACTACATATTAAATGAATATTTGTGTTAATTGGTTTAACATGTCAATCCTGACTGTAAAAGCGCATTTGCACACTGCTTGTTCATAATAAATACTGAATAGATATTTTGAGTAGTACATAATTATTGACACAGCCCATGAAAAATGAAGATATGACAGTGCTAAATTAGCCACAGCTAATATACTGCTAATGTATAATATATACACTGCATGCATGTTTATTGACTGCTGCTCATTTAGGAGCTGCAACAGCAGTATAGCAAGATACTTCGACAGCTTTTTTTTTTTTTTACTCTCAAGATATTAATTACATAACAGCAAATATTAATTTCTTCTCAGCTATGGAATCCATGACTGAATTATTGTCGCATATAAATCAAATATTTTGTCACTTCACACAGAATCAACCCACAGCATGTGAGTCAGTTAGAAAGAGATGGCCTCCAGAAAACCCCTATTTATATGGACTCCCAGTGTTGATAAATCAAGGCATTGAGCTTAAAGAGTCATCGCCATGGGAGGAATAAGAAACTCTCTTCCTGCCAGCCATTATTTCAACAATAGTTAACTAGGGCTGTAAATTTGCACTGCTCTGTGTTGCCAGCTAATTGTTCCTGAATTATGGAGACGGAGTCAGCCAGATGTACATAACGCAATTATCTCTCTGTGGTTTCAGGGCAAAATCCTGTCGACGAAAGAGGTTGGCTTCTTTCCAAGTGACGCTGTGAAGCCTTGCCCATGTGTAAGCAGCCTTTCCTTCTACACATTCGCTACATCAGGGGCTGTTGTAGCAGCTCATATTTTGGCTAGTATTCACCAGCAGTGCAGTGACGTGAGGATAGTTAGGGATTTCTGTGGGGAGGTAAGCAGTTTTACCTGGCATGAGAAGAAAAACAGCCAATGGGTGTTTATGTTCCGAGCACAAGGAAGTTGGCTTGTCAGACGAGATAAAGGTGGTTTACAGTCTAATTCACTTTATCAATAAGAAGCACAGAACAAAACTATATCTTATAAGGAACAAGCAATACATCATATAGTGCAAACTTAACTGGAAAGCTGGAAGGGAGGAGAAATGGTGTTTATCTTCTTTGCTGGCTGAACGGTGTATCAGTTACCTGTTTTTGTTTTGCCTTTTATAAATCTTCTCTTCCCACCAATGGATTGTCGTGTTCCATTTGAAAAAATGAAATTCAGACTCTGTACAGCTGCTTCAGGAATATGGGGCATCTAGTAGATAATAAACTACTATCACAGTGTCTGCACTGTTGTAAAGATAAGATAAGCATTAGGTTGTTTTACTGGGGTTATAAAGTCTAAAAGCACCTGTTCTACAGAAGAGCAAAACATCAGCTTGGGGACTGTGTACTGTGGAACTGTTTACTGTAGTGACGTAAATCATATTGATGTTGGGTGCTGACTTCATGAAAATATCAAATTCACATGTTCGCTTTTTGCACTTTGCTTCAGGTCCCGAAGCCCGTCGATTACTCCTCTCAACCTTGGTATGTTCACAATACAGCCCTCTCAGTCTGAATATATTTTGAATAGGAAGGTCAAAATCTTTACTGATGCTGAAAAGAATCACAAAGTTTTATTTGATATAGCAAAACACAACAAATACAGGTGTAAATGTACAGATTTCACTTTGATAATGACAAAATATACATTCATTTGAATTTCACAATTAAGCTATGTAGCTCTAACCTATAAGTGTAATCTAATGACTGTAACCAGCCATCACACAGACGCTAAAAGACAATGTAATCAACACCAAGACAGCCATTAACTTAACTTACATTCCATAATAACCTCTTTAACCGCTGGTTTTTGCTGTTGTGTTGCAGGTTCGCAGGGCCCATAGAGAGGCTCCAGGCAGAGGCAGAACTCATCAACAGGGTCAACAGCACCTACCTGGTCCGGCACCGCAGCAGAGAGTTCACAGAGTACGCCATCAGCATAAAGTAAGTCAGCCATTTCTATCAGGTCAATCAATAGAGGTCCTACTTCAAATACAGATAGCGACACTATCACAAAGACATTGTATGTGGATTAAATTGACTTAAATGAAATATTATCACTCATAAAAGTTATATAATTATTTACCATTTGTGCTCGTAATGAGATGCATTTCTGTCATCTTGTTTTAATAACTAAGAGGTTCATATGTTTTTCAAAAAAAGTGGTGACAACAAAAATAAGCATTTTAAATTATCTTGGGTCTAGCTATCGATAATAATAATATTTTATTGTTTTTCTTTTACATGACAGTTTTTCTGTCTGTCTGCAGCTACACTGTTCATCAGATGCTTAAGCCAAACCACAGTATTGACCAGATAAAACTCCCGGCTATACTACACAATTTGATGGACTGATTGATAGTTCTTTGCAAAGATGATGTGCCTTCCCTCTGAGGCTGAGACTGTGGAGAACCACAGTGATGTGTGTGTGTGTGAAACTGACCAAACTAGATGCTAATCATAGAGCAGGATCTCAGTTAAGGAGCATGTGGTAGTAATTCATTATGGTTTGACCTCAAAACCCACAAAAACAGTCTTAGCAGTTTGTAATTAGAAGCGTACAGCCATTTACATCTTGGTAATGAAGACAAAGCACTTTCTAGAAGATCTGGGTACTAGTGACCCCATCAATGTTTGTAACTTGATGCTCAAGATAAATGGCATCAGTGTAAAAGCAGGCAATGAGTCTCTCTCCACAAGGAGCCAGAGCGCTTCTCTGTGAGCAACAGAAAAATTCCTTTAAACTTCATTTAACTTTCTTTTTTTTTAGCATCCTTCCCTCTCTCAGGAAGGACTGCTCATAGTGCCTTCAAGTTCCTTCTGCGCTGAAGTCTTAATTGCTTGTGTGCACACAGGCGCGGTGCTCTGAACAGAGCAGAAAACCACTGTAAGACTGTTCAAGGTTATTAAAACCTCACCATGAAAGAGAGAAGCAGGATATAAAAAGAGGCCTACATAGCTGTGGGAACGACATTTAAAGTATTACTCACGACTGGAAATGCCCTCTTCTTCATTTCCTTTTTCTTACAGCTGAGCTGGCAGAGGACTTTTGATGATTGTGTCTAAATAGCCAAGAGACTTCAGTTCTGTACGAATTAAGCTCTGGCATTTTAGCTTATTGTGTTCTTCTAAAGTAGAGGCAGCTTCATGGATAGTTCTGGCCACACATAGAGCAACTGTGAGGTTAAAAACAAAAAAAGTCTTACATTTTCTACGTTCCAAAATCTTGAAATCAGTCAGTGGAAGTCTCAATATTTTTACCATGTCATAACAGAATTCTTACTTATAAATGTTCTAAGCTATCGTGTGTTACACTGCTGATTGTTTGATGAATTAAGTCCAATATTCACACGCCTTGTAGCTCTGTTTTGGTCTCTACCAACACCTGAGAGAAATATCTGTCTCTTTAGCTTCTAAATGGCCACTTTAAGGTTTTTAAATCTTAAATTTAGCTTTTTTTTGTCACAGGTCTATGCTGTTCCTACTAATCTAGATCCAAATTATATTCAATATAATTTGGTTATGAAGGGTCCCCTTGTATTGCCTGGGGTCAAGAGTCTGAGTGTCAACAATATGGACACTAAGAATGAACGGCTAAAAGCATAATATTGACTCACCAATTTCCTTTTTTTTATACTTTATTGACATTAAATCCATTAATTTATGTCCATACTGGATTTTTAAACCCCAATTTGTCATGTTTTAGCATGTTTTAGGTGTAATTGTGGGAACTCCAATTGTCAAAATAGAAGTTAGATAATATTAGAGTATAGAGTAGAACAAGACTGCACTGCTTTTCACCAGGGTTTCCACTGTTCTCTACTAAAACATCAAAATAATTTTACGATCCTATAATCACTTAAAAATTCTACGTAAAGTGACTTAAAGACAGGAACAGAAACAAGCAGAATGGTGCATCACAGAGTTCAATAATCACTAATAAAGCAAGACTATGAATGACAGACATTAAGATTTCTGCATGCCCCGTTCACAGCTTGTACTCCTCCAGCCTCAGACCCCCATCAGCCACCCTGTTAATGCAAACACAGCAATGTGTGTGTGTGGGGTGGGGGATGGGAGCGGTTACATGCATGCGCACACTTTCTCCACTTTCTGACCACCCATCATTCACGTGTCACAAACCTTTGGGACTCTATGCATTACAGCGACGGCAGTGCTCTCCACAGGGGCCAGGGGCCGGCCACCGATCGATGGCGGTGATCAGAGAGGGAAATTACACTCATAACTTATTCAATGGCCCACAGGTACAACAACGACGTGAAGCACATAAAGATCCTGACGAAGGAGGGCTGCTTCTACATCGCAGAGAACAAGAAGTTCAGGAGCATATTAGTGAGTCTTTTCAGCCTGTTTTTTTTTTTTTTTTTTTAATTCCACCACTGCAATTCATAAATAAATCATGAAGTGTGTTAATGAAGTGTCAAAACCTGAATTTTATTTTAGCAGTGTGCACAAATATAGCCATGATTAGAGACGTGTTTATAGTGGCCTAAGGGCTCCAGCATTATAGATAAGTCCAGTGCATATTGGAAAGTTTCACCAGTTTTATTTATGCCAGGACTGTATTTTCTGTATCTCAGATTTGCTAATAGCATATTTTTGAGTATTCTATTGGAATATTGTTGTGTGTCAGAACATTATTTTGATAACCTTTAATTTTGAACCCATTTTATAAAAGTTCTGTCCAATGTGGTGATATTGCTGTAACTTAACCTTATACTTTTCTAGCTTTTCTAGCCATATGATTTTTCAGCCATTTCATACCTTAAAAGCAATAGGTAATAATAAGATTCAGTTTTCAAACAGACTTTCAATGATTTGACAGATATGCAAATGATGCAGATGTTCTTGAATACATTATAAAAACTGTCAAAAGAGCTGAAAAAAAACAGTTACGAATGTGTCACTTAGTTGGTTTTACAGACTGATTTATGACATGCAGTAAACACTAATGCAAATACCTGTATATCTTATATTAGTTTGCTTAATTTTATGTATGTGTGTGTGTGTTTGCGTGTGTGTGTCCAGGAGCTGATTGAATATTACAAACACCACTCCCTGAGAGAAGGTTTTAGGAGTCTGGACACAACATTGCAGTTTCCTTACCGGGAACCGGAGAACGCTGCTATGCACCGCATCAACCGGTTGGGTGGCAACAGTGAGTAGACATGATGAGTCATTTAGAAAAGAAACACACACTAAACATTTGATCTATCTCACCTTTTCACTTTACTTGTCACAACTACTAATGCAACAAATGAACAGTGTAAAAACTTCTTCCAAAAATGATTAAAGACATGTTTTCTGAATGTGTTTTAAGTAAAATGAAAGCTGATAAAATAATATATTCCTTAAAATTTAAGTACTGGTACACACATAGACAAATACATCCTATATTTGTATATTTCCAGCACTCGAGACTAAGACAGGGCTCAGTTTAGTTTTATTTCTCTACCTTTTAAAGAATATTTTTATCATCATATAGTTATTTGGTTCTCCAATTGCAGTCATTAAAAGCAATGTTTTAATGAACAGACCCCCACTTTGTTTTTACCTGTTGGACACAAATGCACAGTTGGTGGCAGTAATGAGCCAAGAAATGTAGCAATGCTCTTGCAAAAGGCAGAGAGAAAGAAATAGCAAGCAAATATGGACGTAAACAACATAGGTTTCAAATTATTTAACAGAAAATCTGCTTAACAAATGTTTTATGAGTAAGGAAATACATTCAACAAGTTTGCCAGCCCTCGTGGACGCACACAGTGCAGTTCTAAATCGTAGATGTTAGTCACACAAGCTGTCAGCTAGTCAGCGTCAGTGGGTTTTTATGAACACATTTAAGTCAGTAAAGCAGTGTGTGTGATCTGACACTCTGCCGATCATTCATACTCCATTCACTCTTAATAGTTCCTGCTCTGACCTGCAAAACACTGCTGTTACTGGCTCTGCTGATTTCCGCCCACCACTCTCCAGCCGCCTGCTATGTTTTCTTATCTGTCATCCTTTCCAACTCTCTCTCACGCTGCTTTAATTCACTTGGGAGCATTTTCACAGCCTTAAAAGAGCTGCGTAGCTATTTGTTGTTAAAAACGCTTCAGTCTGCTCTGGCGTTAATTGTTTTTGACTGAACTGTCAAACGGCAGTTGCAGAATCCACTAAGCATGTTATTAGATTTGATAACACACTCTGGCAGATTACTGAAGATCAGATCAATTTATCAGGGTATCAGGGGAGTGAAATAATCTGGTCGAACGAGTTAACCAAAGTCAAGACCACTTATAATGTGAGTTACAGTGTTATCTACAGAGAGGATTTTACAGAAAATTCAAGTGATGTTACCCATTATTAGTTACCTTTAAATCTAAAATTTAACTTTTTATTTAATGTTCTTCACAAAAAGTCAAATAAATATGATATAAACCTACTTTTACTCCTTGATCGACATATATGGGCATAATATACTACAACCGTTTATGCAGTATTATTAGTAGTTCTTAAAGAGTAACTTTGTAACATATGTAGTTTCTTTTTAAGCTATCTGATTACTTTCAATTTTTTAATGAGGTTGTCAGTGTAACATCAAAAAGGATGAAATATTTCTTTAATTTATGGTGTAATTCTGTTATACTTCTTATAGTCAATCTTCATGATGCTTCAAACACTGGAAATAAACCAAATGAAACATAACTTGAAGTTTGAAACATGTACATGCATGCTAATGATATGTGTTACTGTAACTTATTACATTCATTTAACAGTTATTACAACATAATATCATCAATGGAAGATAGGTCACACCCTTAACTAAGTGATAATTACTGGTTTATATAATAACGCAATATTAGTGATGTGTTAGTGATGTTACTTTACTGATTGATTGATATCAAAAAAGAAGCACCAGCAGAATTTTGCAGTGTTTCAGCCGTTAACTCACCTCATCACAAATAGTAGTTTACACCTCAGACAACCCAAAATTTGTTAGCAACACCACTACAAGAATTTGATGCAGAACTTTGTTCCTGTGGATGTTGTGGTGTGTTGTCTGGCAGTTGCCGGGGTGAAGATTTGAGCTGTGTGAATTTTTTTTTTTTTTTACCCGCATTACAGTGAGCTGTTTGTTTTGTCACGAACAAACCTGGCAACACCTCAACATAAAGCAGCTGTTGTCTCCGAATCCAACACCAGAACTGTACTTGAATGCAGCACATTGATGATTATTTATGCATGCAGCTGCTGTTCCTTCTTAACTCTGCGACTTTGTCAGTCATTACTCGTTCTATTCTGATCCCTCTCAGCATTCAGGTGTTAGAGATGTTATTTATCAGAGCTAATGAAGCAGAACATGACATCCAGTGAGATGCTTTTCCTTTCTGACTTGGAATTTAACAGGTGTGGTGCGTGTAACTTTGAACTGAGATTTTAATGAGGTGATTTTTGGGTTTGAAGGGAAACAACAGATAAAACAGCAGAGCACTGTCAAACTGCCAATTCAAGAGTGAATATAGACATTTCTGTGACAAAAGTATAGATTTTCTGAATGGGATTGACAACATTGCTGCAATTCAATTCAATTTACATCATTTAAAGGTAGGAGTGAGGGGTTAAAGGTGTTTCTAAAGAGCACAAAGGTAAAAAAGTTTATTTTGGGAAAAGGCATTCAATATAAATCCTTTTATCCTTTGTTTTATTGCTGTGAAAGGCTTGGCTGATAATGTCAGGTTGGGAATAAGGTTGAAAAACCATCAAGGGAGCTTTAAAGACTCGGTTGACTGTCTGCCACCTCCAAAACCAAAGTAGAAAGTGCTGTTTGCCCTGTAAAACATCCATGTTCACCCCACACGCTGCCATTTCCAAGATGAATGTTTCAAGCAATGCCAGAAGAAAAGGTATTAAACCCAGTGTGTGAGCCCGGCAAAGCAACATTGCCTATCAGTTGGTTAATGGAAAATTTATTACTTATCGCAATCAGTGGTAAGATGAGATTTCATTTGAACCCTATGTGCCTCTGCATGCAAAAGGCAAAAGAAAAAATCCCCGGCTTGCTGATGATCTCATTCCAAGCAGGAGAAATGTGAACAGATTGTACAGAGCTGTTTGGTTGTTCAAACCCCTCTTCAAAACACAAGTTGAGACAGCTCCAATCCAAATTTGTTTTGTTCCGGTATGGTCTTCTGTCTTGTGGGCAGCCTCCTCCTGATGTGCAGACTTCATTTCCCTCTTTCACTTTTTATGATTTTTGTTTTGATATCCATCCTCCTCAAAAGCACTGCTGAGAGACTGCTAATTAATTTTTGCTTTGTTTTATGTTTTGTTGGACAGCTTTGCAGAAGGCAAAACTGATTGATTGATAGTCTTTAACCAACACGTTGAACCACGATAGAACAAATACTCATGTTAACCCAAAATATAAATTAATATGTGTCTCAGTTGACAGCGTATGTGGGACTCTGGGTTGCTGATTGGATTTTAACTCATCTTCACTCTCTTGAGTGCAGTGATACAATGGATGTGTATGTGTGTATTCTCGGCCGTAGTCTCCTCTATTAGTCGACCAGCTCACATTGTGTATTCCAGTGTGGTCCACAAATCAGATTTTGCAAAAATGAAGCATGAAATGCTGCTGGTGTTTTGGTGGCTGTTTGAAGTGGAGGGCGATCCCTCTTCATATTGCTCGTACCTAGACACCATTAGGGGCTGCTGAGCTGTCTCTCAGTGCGCTGATTAGTATTCATTTTAAAAACCACTGGAGCTCTGCTCTCCTTACAGCATATCAATAACCCTGGCCAGTTAACTTGCCAACAGTATTGTTGGGAGCGGCATATTTTTCATAAAGTTTGAGCTTTTATCTGCCATTGTGGGGATTAGATTTTCCATTCCCCATGGCAGAGATGTAGGCTCCTGTGTAATGATGCAGAAGCAGACCTGTGTGGCTGTGTAGCCAGAGTTTACCACACTGATTTCCTATGTCTGTATAGTAATGTAATTTTCCATGAGAGCTGTCCAGATAGTATAAATAATGCCTATGTCATATAATCTGACATAAAATGATTATAATCTGACTCAGATTATAAATAGTTTTGTTCACCCCAGTTACATTTTTCTAGACAGAATCATTTGTTGGCATCCATTTAGCTTTTATTTAATTTCCACTGTAAAGACTCTTTAGCATTAGCATTTTCTCCCTACTGTGCTTCAGACATACTTTTTATGTTGACATTCCAAAATAACCAAGTATAGCTTCTCAGATCTATCCATAAAAATTAATAAAACAAGTACTTTAAGGGTTAGAGGTTCCATTCCCCAGAGCAAGGCACTAACACTGCCAACTCTTAGACATCGCTGGAATCAGATCAATGCCTTTAGCTTCTTCCCTGCCAGTAGAAAGTGCAGAAGACAGATAGAAATACAAATGCAGTGGGTCTCCAGTGAGTTATTTCTCAAGTTGTAAGCAAGAGAAAGGCACAGTCAGTCTTTCTGAAGTAGAGAAATCTGCACTGTGGACATTGTGAGCAACAAAACGACTACATATAAAGGCAATAAGGATAAACTAAGGAAAGTACAACAATAATGAAATATGAAATATAGCAACATCACTGATAAGCTTGTCAAGTTAAGCGTGTCTGTCAGAGGAACTTTGTGCAGGAGATGCGCATCTGCAGTTGTGGCTGTATTACAGCCAGATGATTGTCTTTATAAATATGCAAATAGAAATCTATTCCCTATGCTGTAATTGTGAGCACACTGCATGTTCCTCCCAATTAAATGAACAAGTGAAAATGTTGTCTCACATCAGTGATGCAGACATACTTTTGACAAATTGGAAACAAAACGTGTCATCACTCCATGTGGTATTTGTTTTGGATCGTCAAAGTGGGAAAGTTTGACCTTTAATTTAAAGTTTTATGAAAATGAGACAAATGTTGAGTGAATTTACTGACACATCACACCTGTGAGTTTATTTTGTGAACTATATATTAGCTCCTTTTGTAACTAGACTGTCATTGAAAAGTAAGATGCTTTCAATATTCGCATCTTGTTTGAGTTAAAAATGCACATTTCTAAATACAGTGCCCCCATTAGGCCAGTCAGTATAAACACTTCAACGGTACAAATGACCTAAACAGTAGAACATCAGTGGAAGCACTGCCGGATCTACCCGAGGCTGTGTGGATGAAATATCACTTGCTAGAGCTCCACCTGTGCCTGTCGTCATTTATTTTTGTATCAAACTGCAACTGTGTTCTTTATACCTCTGAAAAAAGGTTCAGAGTCGGGATTTTTAAAAACATGTTTTTTTCTTCTTTGCTTCTCTCTCCTTCTACCATCCCCCCCCCATCCCTGCCCTCTCCCCTCTCGCATCTCTCCGCTCCCTGCCTGGCCTGCCCTGCCATAGCCCCATTGCTCTGCGGCCTCTCTTTAGTAACTCCTGCCGGCTACAGCTTTGTACCTCCTTCCTCTGCTCCCTTCTGGTCAGGTACAGGTATCGCTTCTCTGTCTATCTGTCTGTCTGTCTCTCTTACACTCTCTCTCTTTCTTTGCTTTCATGTTAACAGCTGCTTAGCATGCTGGCTGTAGCTCAGTGCATTCATATCATCGCCTGCATCTCTGCCTTTTACACCTGCATTTATATGTGTTTTTTTTATTATGTGTGGTTTTTATCTCGTGTGTCTGGCCCTGTGTTGCTGTTTTTAATTGCTACAGTGGCAGAACCGATTGCCCCTTGGGGACAAATAAAGGTCTTGAACTCGATCTTTACATCTGCACCTCTTCCATAGTTGCGTGCACATACATGTCATCCAGTGTGGAGAACAGGGACTATGTGTTTTAGTAATGCATGAATATATTATGTGTATTTTTGCATGTCAGTGGCAGTTTGCAAGGCGGAAACAGTGTTGAGAAAAGAGTGGTATTTAAGGGATTTTCTAAGGCATATGGTGCTGGATTTGATGCGTGTGTGTGTGAGCTTGTGTGTCTGTCCGTCAAAGCAAAGGTGAAGGTGTCCAAATACACAGAGCACCTCTATATTAGATATTCTATCCCCACGGCCAGGTTGTAGAGGTCTGACATTCCATTTCCACCTGTCAGCTTAGCCCGGTTCGACCCACCAGTCAGTGTCTGGAGAAAAAAGAAAGTCGGCAGGATGGGATGGAGCAGCGGTAACTAGCTAACCTGCTCCATATCTGGCTCTCATGCTGCTGTCTTCTCGACAGGACTTCTAGTCTCTCTCACACAGACGCATCGCTGTCAGAACACTCAAACTGAACTATCTTAAATAAAGCTACAGACTACAAGTAATATAATAACAGCGCCAACAGAGCGATGTCAAATAAATCCCATGCACTTGTAGCATGGAGTATGAACAAACTGCTGATAGATTAATTAGCTGGTTTAGCTCCGTACGTTGTTGGTCAGATTACCTGTTAAATGATAAGAAAACAGATAGCAAAATCATCCATGTGTACATAATTTCTCACGTAACCATTTAGTTTTTTTCCCTCAGCCATGAGATCTGAATTGGGTCGTGAATCCATCACTTAGTTTGCGTGTAAAGTTATTAACTAAGGGACAATAGTTAATAATTGGCCTTTTGGCTAACACATTTACATTGAGGTTGATCAATGTGTATTGCTGCTGTAAAGAAATGACAACTATCTCCCATATTACGTCTTTTATTCTTCACTTTTTACGCGGACATTACAACCTCAAGCTAACGTTCGTTTTGTCAGTTAGCTTTGTAACAGCTACACCTAGCAGGTAGCCGGTGTATTTAGCAAAAGCTAGCAGTTCAGTTCTAACTTGGCTAAGTCTGAACTTACAAAGAACAGGTGCAACTGGCTCAAATAATGAACAATTTTCCTGACAGTATAGCACTTTGCAGCATAAAAATGAGACTAACTCTGAAGCCGTATAGTAACTAACCCTGGTAGATATGAACTATCACAAATGTGGCTATAGTGTAATGAGTAATTGACATTTCCCATTTTAACATTGGGAATCCATTTGGGAACTACTGCCACCGCCACTAATAATAATAATAATAATAATACTTAATACTAATAATAAAATGTCAAATATTACTTTGTTTCATAAGAAAGAGGAAATGGGTGAAATCCCATGTCTTTCTGGGTGAATGCAAAGCTATCTATCATCACTATCTCTGTTAATCTGTGTGTGTGTGTGTTTAACCATGTGTGTATGTGTTGATGCAGAAACTGATGTTTTTCAAATTCTTCTTCTTCTTTAACCAGAATTAACTAAATAATTACAATTACCGTATACCCCCCTCCTTCTCTTTCTGCAGTGTTCGCTCCCAAAGTGATTGGTGTGGCGATAGCACGGTACGACTTCAGTTCACGAGACACCCGGGAGCTCTCACTACAGGAGGGTGACGTGGTGAAGATCTACACAAAGTCAGGAGCCAACGGGTGGTGGAGGGGCGAGGTCAACGGCAGGGTAAGTGGCTGCTTTCAGATGCCAATAAAACACAGTCTCCAATCAACAAATCGAAGTTGGGAGGGAAAAAAAAACATTATTTTTGAGGGCAGCTATTGGCTCCCAGTTTATCCACTGTCTTAAAAAGCCTGAAAAAGTCCCAAGTGGGTGAAGGGTGAATTCTTGTTGTACCCCCTTTAAATTTAGTTTTCATTTGATGCAATGATAAAACTGTGATATATGTAGTTTGTGTTTTGCATTCATGTTTAAATTCAGTGATATCTGATCAAGGCAGTAAAGTTTCAGAACTTTCAATAGCTCACTTCAGTCAGGCACCCGTTTCGTTTCTTCATTTTGGATGTGAAATTCTTAAATCCAGTTTGAGGTACCACTAGGGCTTTTTGAAGAAGAAAGATTTGGCAGATATTCTTGTCTACAGATACCCGGAGGGGACTGTTCAGATTTGGTCTGCTTTCTTTTAGTCTGTCGGGTTTCCAACATTTCTGTTTCCCCACATCGTCATATGGAAGAGTTAACTTGCTGCTCTTGTACGTCTTAAATGCATAAATTCTCCCGTCCAATACAGAGAGCGCTCTATAATCAGGCATGCAGCACTGAGATAATCCTTGCTCTAAATGCAGGGAAGTACTGACTCCCAATCAGATGCACTGCATTTCAGCTTGGCAGAGTGTTAGATTGAGTAAGAAATTCAGCCTGTGTTTGTGTGTGTGTTTATGTTTGTGTGCTGTAGCCCTCAGTAATGTGTCTATACTGCCAGTGTGTTTTGTGAACAGCTGCGGTGAGTGAAGGAGGTTTTCTCTTTTACTAAGCCAGTTGTGTGTGTTGATGCTACTCTAGTGAAAGCTAAACACTGCTTTTCCAGGGATAAACCACTACATCAGTTCAATTAATAGCAGTTCTTCATGAAAAAGATCCTCGCTGTATGTTGCCCTTAAAAGTTTTAATATAAATCTTTTTGTCAGTCATTTATTCTGGGAATCATTCATGTAATTTAATGACATTTAATCAGGCTTAATCTGTCTTATTAATTGTTTTTGCAATGGAAGACTAGCTTTTTAGTTTTCAGCTCAGGTACCATGCTTGAAGATATGTGACAGATGTAATTAAAACGGAATAAATCTGCCAAAAAAGACAATTTATTTGTGTTTGAAAAGTAGCTCTTGTTGATGAACATTGCATAATATCATTATCATTTGAATGCTAGCAATTTAAAACATCAGCAATAAATGTCACATTTAGTTGGAGTTCAGAATAAAAGAAAAAGGATTTTCTGCAGGGGTAGCATATGAAATATATATATTTTTGAGTAATTATAAAATTATTATGAAGCTACTGCTTTCTCCTCCTACACATACAATACACAATTTATCTCTGTGGGCTGTTGAAAGGCATTCTGGTAAATGTAGACTATCGAAGGTAGAACAAGCTAGTGCAGGTTGAGGGAAAAGTGCATCACAAAAATGAGTCACAAACTGTCAATCAACCTCTCTACAGCTACTCATTCCTCTCCTCCCTCCCCTCAGGTCGGCTGGTTTCCGTCCACATACGTAGAGGAGGGCGAGGAGTGAACGGTCCAACACAGGAAGAAGAATAAGATAAAAGGAAGGCCGGCAGCAGCGGAGTGAGCAAACTGAGCACATAACAGCAACAAACAAGTGAAACCGGTGTCAGCTCCTGCACCGCTGCTTGCTCCAGTGTTCCTTTTCAAAGCCAAGCAGACGGCTTCACTCTCCTCGATGGAGCCCTGTTGCCTACAACCATCCCAGCGGCCTTTGGGAGAGAAAAAAAAGGGCTACAGTACATTGCATACGCAAAGATGCCCGATCATTTCTGGTTGACTCTGCGCGGCTAAGTGACTCCACCAACTAGCAGCTTGCCTGTCAGCGGGGCACAAGCCCTCGCCAGACAACCCCCCCCCCCAACCCATCCTCCTCCTCCTCCTCCTCCTCCCTAACTTAATCCATCCATCCATAATTCACCCTTCGCTCCCTTCCTCTCTCTGCCCGAGCCAGCCGCAGCCCCCAACTCCCACCTGTTTCCTCTTGCCAAGTCGGCCGTCGCCAATCTGTCAAAAGTAGATACTCAAATGCCACTCTTCCATTCATGCGCTCATCCATCCATCCATCTATCCATCCCCCTGTGGGAATAGAGTTGTCTGAGCTGGAAAGGACCCACACTGGAAAGAGTTTTTTTTTTTTTTTCTTTTCATCCCCTTCTTTCTCTGAATTGTCTATTTTGACCTTGCCTGTGTGTTTGTTCCACTAATGCAGGTGGTTATTGATGACTTGATGACCCAGATTCACACACACACACACATACACACACACCACCCACTTGTCCTCCCTTTCAGATTATGATCGCCGCACACTCACACACACACACGCTCGCACAGGAGATGTAAGACAGGAGATGTGAGAGAGGGATGGTGTCGGATAGCATCGCTACGCAGTGCCAGCAGTTGATCGCTGTTGTTCCTTTTTTTCCTCCCACCTCCTACATTCTTTATCTCCGGCCCGGCCTCTCATGTTTTTAGTTGTCTTGGCCGTTAGCGATCCTCTGCTCTTATCGGTGGCAGCTCTGTCGACAGGAGCACATTTGCCGAGGTTTTATCTTATTGGAGGCATTACCGGCTTGTCGGGGGAACAAGCCGAGCTACCTGGGAGCAACCTGTCCTCTTCACATAAAAAAAGAAGAAAAGGAAAGTATATGAAACAGCCCAACTTTGTTCCTCTTTCTTTCTCCCCCCCCACTTTTCTGCGTCACTTTTATTTTATTTTTTTCAGAACATCTTTAAAGTTAAATTCAGTTTCATCACTTAGAGATATGACGGATTTGTTGCCGTTTGATTGATTGCATTGTTGCAGAGTTAATCAATCCAGATTCTTTTCACCAGATTACACATTAAAATGTTTTATTCTGGGTGTTAGCAGCAATGTTATAGCAAGTATGTCAGAGGTTTTTGTCCCTCAAGAACACAGTTGAACACTTGTGATTTGGCAAGAAAAACATCACATTTAAAAGAGTATATATTATTGGCTCAAAGTAGCAACAGCTTCAATCCAAAAGGAACTAATATCAGCTTTCAGAAACCCTTTTCTGCTGCTTATATCTTCCCTCTAACTGTCCTCCCTCTCAGCCCCTCTTCTTTTCTGCGTTCCACCCTCACCTCCCGTAAACATTATGCATACTGTCTTCCTAATCCACAGTGAAAGAGGATTTTCCCACATTTGAGGGAATAAATACCTTTACAGCAAAACATGCTACACAACACAACCGTATACTATTAACACAGTCCAATATCAAGCTACAGACAGAATAAGAAGGCAGCGCGCATAGATCCAAAATGATGATCTGAAGGCAGCAGTCGGATTTATGCGGTTATATACAGTTCTCTCCGTGAAGACACTAGTTTGAACTAGTCCTTTAATTTCTTCAGTTTGAAGTCGTTCATTTCCTGTGTTCCCCCTCACTCCTCAAATACAGACTTTCACACACCCACACACACCTACTCATGACATTTTAAAAAATTATGCAGCTTTTCATTTTTAAGGAAAACTGTGTAATAATTTAACATGTTTCTTTAAAAAACAAACATGTAATGTACATAAAATACAATGATATCTATCACTGAAACATACATTGGGCTGGTTTATTCAGAGGCAGCTTTAGTTTACCACTTACTTTAAGTGGAAACATGGTGAAATACTGAAGAAAGAACTTTTCCGAGGTGCTGTTGAACTTTAAGTACATGATAAGATCAAGAAAGCCTTTAGTAACTAACTGGTGGATCCTGCCTCTGGAAACAGCCTTTAGGGCATTGCTTCCTCTCAAAGCTATACTCCTCTCCTACCATGTCTTTGTCATTGTTGATGCCACTGGGTGTTGTGTCAGAAATATATTTTGTAAAACTAATAATTAGTTGTAAAAATATGCTTTTGTATGCGCTTAATGGAGACATTATGTTTGGAAATCATTAATAACCCCCCACCAGCCCTGTCGCTCCGTGCCATTATGTAATGTTACGACAAAAGATTTTCTTTTTGCAGTCATTTGTTTAAATGCTGGATGGAAAACTGGGGGAAAAAATGTCAAAAAGGTATCATATTAACATATTTTGTCAGCTGTGAAGTATTATAATCCCCTTTCCAATTTTGTGTTATCAACAGTGTCATTAAGTGACCACTAGATGGAAGCATCCTAAACACATGTCCTCATTTCCAAGCGGTCACCTTCAGCTTGCTAAAGTTTGGAGATGACATCATCTGATTAGGAGTTGAACAGTATTTAAGGCAGAATTAAGCATCAGCCTCAGACTTGTTAATTGAGAATAAGAGGGAAAGAAGACGCCTTAAAGACAAGACCAAAGTATCAAAGTACATGGAATTCATAATATGAAGTTATATGTAAAGAGGAAGTCATATTGTAAAGTTTCTTTACTACCATCCCTGAATTTTATTCAGAATTTCTTAATATTCCCGAAACTTTCATGCCCAGTGGGAACCCTGAGGATGATATTTCTCCTCCCCTCATGCTTCCTAAAATGTCTGCTGGCTCTGAACAGCCAAACATTAAATTCATAACATCTTTAGGAAATCTTAGAGAGAGCTGCGGTGTGGCAGCGGCACAAATGAGATCCAACACAAGCCTCTCTTCCCATCTTGGGAGAACTGGAGAGGCAGAGTAGGGTTCTCTAATCGCCGACTCCGGTAATCCACTCCTGCACTCCTCCTCCGCCCAGATGAACTCTGACAGCGGGGCCATTTACAACTGCAGGCCTTCCTTCCTCTGAATGTGCTTCCAGATTTTTTTTTTTTTTTGCGTGTGTGGGAGGGACGGGAGGAAGGCTCAAGGGTATCTGTGATCTAATCATTACACCATCTCCTCACCTCAGCGACCCCGCTGCATCCATCTCTCTGTCGGCTTCTCTCTCTCTCGCTCTGTCTCACCATGTCACTTCCCTTCTCTCTATCTCTCTCTTTACTGCTCTCTTTCCCCATCTATCTTTCATCCAATCTCTGTCTTCTCGGTTTCTCTCTGTATTCTGTCCCTCGCCCCGATGCTCCGTAGGCTGTAACTGCCGCCGCTGTATCTCGGTGGGAGGAGAAAAGAAGATTTGGTATTATCAGGGACAGGAGGGAAAGAGGTGTTCTGATTCTCTATAAACAACCACAGCAAAACGAAGACTAGTTTAATTTTACCACAAATTAATAGACTGAGAGAAATGATGCCAATTAGAGAATGAATTAAAATGTGCTCTCCCTATACACTGTGTGTGAGCAGATTATGTCCATATGCGTAGGCATACACCATGTACGTGGGGAAAAGCATTCTGACAGGATTCAGGGATTTTAGGATACAATCTTCTTAACCAGGTCGTAAAAACAGGTCTGTACTAACCTGAACTGAAACATAGCAGAAGAAAATACTCTTATGTCCTACAAAAACAATACTTTTTGCTGTCTTGGTCTCTGGTCTGAGGTGAAAATCCTTTACAACCCAAGAAATCATTGACAAATCATCCACCTCCTCCTGTGTGTTACCCAGCTATCATTGCTCCGCCTTGACTGAGATTTTTGTTCAGTGTTGTTCATGCTCCATGTTATCCCTATGAAGCCAAAGATGTATGCTGTACTTACTGTAAACTCAGTGTTATGTCTCATACCACGGTACCCGACCACTGTGGCCTAACTCTAAAACCGTGCAATCCTGACTGTGTAGCATTACCGTGTATTTTTGCTGTACCATAATGTAAAATATGTACATAGCATATAATAAAAATATACGTTGCTTCTTCTAATGTGGTGTTGTGCATCATTGCAGTTTTTCAACAGATCTA